>NC_050576.1:53705202-53915605 GCF_011100635.1 Trichosurus vulpecula | reverse complement strand
AACTTCACCAAACATGTAGAAAAGCAGAAATACTAAATACACAATTTACTGATAATAATGCAATAAAAATTATTTTCAATAAAGGGACCTTGAGGAAAAAAAGTAATTCAAAACTAAATAGCTTAATTCTAAAGAATCAGTAGGCCAAAGAAAAATGATAGAAATGAGAGAAAATTTCATTAAAAATGATAATAATGAGACAGCACACCAAAAGCTTATAGGATGCAGCCAAAGTAGTAGTAGAAGAAAATTTGTATCTCTAAGTGCTTTTAATCAACAAAAGAGAAAGAGCAAATTAATGAAAGGGCATGTAACAAAAAAACCCCCAAACCCAATAATCTTGAACAATCCCCATTCAGGCAACAAAGTAGAAATTCTCAAATTATAGAAGAGATTAGTAAAACTGAAAGCAAAAAGACCATTGAACTAACTAATAAAGCTAGAATTCATTTTTTGAGTAAGAAAACCATATTAAATAATTAGCGAATCTGACTCTAAAAAAAAGAGGAAAGCCAAATTATTTGTATGAAAAATGAAAAAAAAAAGCCACAATGATTGAAGAGGAACTACAGAAAATTATGAAAAACTATTTTACCATTCAAATGATTATAGAATATAAGCTTGGCTAATAGGACTGAAAAGGTAAACGACAAATTTTGGAAGGCATATTAATGAGACATTAATGCACTGTTGGTGGAGTTGTGAGCTGCTTCAACCATTCTGTAGAGCAATTTTGAACTATTGTAATAGCGATTAGATTTATTACCTTACTGTTTCAACTATGTTTGCCCAAAGGGGAATAAAACCATGCATACCCTTTGAGCTAGCAATATCACTACTAGGTCTGTATCCCAAAATAGATTAAAAACAAAAAGCAAAAGGACCTATATGTACAAAAACATTTATAGCAGATCTTTTTCTGAGGCAAAAGATTGGAAATTTAGGGGGTACCCATCAATTGGGGAATCACAGCTGAACAAGCTGTGGTATGTGATTATGATGGAACACTATTGTAGTATAACAAATGATAAGCAGGATACTCTCAGAAAAACCTGGAAAGACTTGCATGGGCTAATGCAAAAGGAAATGTACTATGTACAAAGTAACAACAATATGGTAAGATGATGATCTGTGAAACTTAGCTCTTCTCAGCAATACAATGAACCAAGACAACTCGGAAGGACTTATAACGAAAAATGCTACCCATCACAAGAGGTAGAACTGATGGTGTCTAAATACGGATTGAAACATATCTTTTTAAATTTTATTTTTCTTGAAGTTTTTTGTCTATGTTTTCTTTCATGACATGACTATTATGGATATGTTTTGCATGACTATACATATAACTTTTATCTAATTGTTTGCATTCCAATGTCTGTTGTGGAAAGGTAGGAAGGAAAAGAATTTGGAACTCAAAGGTTTAAAAACAAATACAAAAAATTGTTTTTACATGTCAAGGGGGAAAAATAAAATACTAAATTAAAAAAACAAAAAATAATTAGACAAACTATAAAGAATTTGAGAATGTATTATATGTGAACAAAACTGATAACTTAGAGGACATGGATGAATACTTTCAAAATACAAAGTATACAGATTAATATAGGCTATTTAAATAGCAATATCAGAAAAAATAAATTGAAAAACCTATGAACTACCAAAGAAAAAACTCTAAGGCCTGATTGATTTATAAGTGAATCCTATCAAATATTCAAAGAATAATAAATTCCAATATTCCACAAACTGTTCGCAGTAATGACAAAACAAGACACCCTTTCTGTCTCTTTCAATGGCACAAATATGGTCTTGATACTTAAATCAGGGAAAGGCAAAAAAGAGAAAGAAAACTACAGAGAAATATTCCTAAGGAACCCTGATGGAAATATTTAAAATAAAATACAGCAAGCAGACTGCAATAACATATCAAAAAAGATTGTATACTATGACTAGACTGAATTTTTTAACATAAATAGGTTGGTTCAATGTAAGGAATGCTATAAATATAACAAATCACATAATACACATAAGAACAATAATATGATTATATGAACAGAGGCAGAAAAGAATTTTAACAAAATCTTGCATCCATTCTTATTAAAAATTCTAGAAAGCATAGGAATAAAAGGCTTAATAAAATCATTTTCACTAATTAAACATGCGTTCTGAGGAAACAGAATGTATCCCTAACTTCACCCAGTGAAAAGACTGAAGAAATGAGTGGGAGAATGAAAGAAGTGCTGTCCTTGTATAGGAAGCCAGAGATAATAGCCTCCTGATAGACAAGTGCCAGAGAGACACAAATGCTTAATGAGCATGATGGAATTGAATTGAGATCATCTGGTAAAAGCCTCTCTTCTGGCAGATGGGTAACCTGAGGCCCCAGCTGAGTTGATTTACCCATCATCATATTACTAGTAAGCAGAAGAGGCACTGTTTAGATCCAGCTCCAGGATTCCTTCTCCAGCACCATGCCGCCTCTCATCCCAGGATGCCTTTGAGGTGCCTCCCCTAACCCACATCACCTGCCCTGAGCAAAGAGATTGGGTCCCAGCAGCACTGAGATGCCCACCTCCCAAGGGAACAATGCATGTCTAGAAAGGAGTGATTAGAAGTTACGTTCCCTGACCCTTGCCTTTCTTTGAATCAAGCAGGTAAAGTAGTACCTTTTTGTTTCTTGTTTTGGAGTGCTTCTCAGCACTGAGGTAATCAAATACCTTTGATGAGTCTTGCCTTTCAAATGTAATGACAAGCAAAGTGAGGTCTTTGGTTTTGGAGTGCTTCTCATCACTGTGGCAATGGGGTGCCTTTGTTTGAATCAAGAGTCATTGATTGGAAAAATTGCATATGATGTGGGACTAGTGATTAAAGATCTTCCCACATCCCTTTTGCTAAGTACCCACTGAGCCCTCAGGGCCCTGAACAGGGTATACGAGCTGTGAGGTTGGCATTTTATTTTTGGGGATACACTCATGGGAAGAGTGCTGGTGATTTGGCCAGATGAAACTCTGGGTAGCCATAGGAGCCCCCTGCCCCCAGCTTTGAAAATCTAGATATTGGTGCCCCTCTCGCTGGTAACTATGTATGTAATATCCTGGTCAGACAGAGAGAAGCCTGTCTCTTGATTTCTCAGCATTATTTCCTCCGTGTATATGATTTGTCCTTGTAATTTCTGTTTGTGTTTTCTCTGAATTTCACGATGCTGAATTTTCCCCCTGAACTAAGGGAATGATATATGTATGTTTAATTAAAGTGAGATTATTAACCCCTTAAAGTTTCTTTCCTTAGAAAAGCAGATCAAAAACCCTGTGCTAGCAACCCTCCTGTGTGCTCTTGTTTTTGGCCTTGTCGTTTCTTTCACCTCCACAGCAGCTGCTAGCAACATGGTTGTTTACAATGCTTCAAAGGGGAGCACAGACAAAGAAGACTAATGTAAAAACCAGAGAGGTTTCCATAAAGCACCAGACTTTTCAAAAGCAGGCTGTGACAAAACAGGTGCCTGAGGCCCACTGTCTTCTGTCCCAGGACTTTCCATCTCAACACAAACCAGGGACTATTTAGAGGTGGGACGGGAGATTGGGGGCACAGCGACACCCTATTTCATCTCCTGTAGATCATCCTGACCTAAGGGGAACCATGCTCAGCTACCTCCTGCCCCACCCCAACACCTATGGAAGGAAAAAACTGCCTCTACAGCCAAGGCCTGCCCTAGGGATAGAGCAGTGTCAGGGGGGCAGAGCAGTTGCCCTAAAGGGACCGAGAGAATTGGGATTGTCCAGAGTACTGTGCAAGAGTGATTCAGGACATGGAGTCATTTGGGTTGGGTAGATGCTGGCAGCAGAGACAGGCAGTGTAAACACTGACAGTCAATTGCCTCCAAGTCCTTAAAAGCAGTTTAGGATTCACACAGACAACTGCAAAAGAGATTTTCAAATCCATTTTCCTGGAATGGCAAAGTTGACTCAGGAAGCTGCTGGTCTCTAGCCTTAGGTCCACCAGATCCCTCAACCTGGTGCTTGTGGGAACAAGCAGGTTAAGGCCACTGAGGGAGAGTTAGAGGTGGTCACCACTAGGGGTGATTCTGATAAGTTGAGTGTCCTGATACTTCTTCCTCAGGATTACCTGTGTTAACTGCATGGAATCAACTTCTAACTTGAGAGTGGCCAGAGCTGAACAGAGCACACCAGAGACAAGAGAGTTAGGAATCAAACAGAAGTTTTATTTTAAAGTGAGGAAAACAGCTTACAAGCAAGGACACAAGTGCCCCGGCCCCCGTCCCTATTGGGGGACCCGCTTTGGTGTGGCCAAATCTCAACACTTATACCAGTGGCTGTGCAGTGAGCTGTAACCCAGACAAAGAGGGGTAACCACAACAACATGACGAGTTTGATTCATAGTGAGGCTTCATGACTAAAACTTGTCCGAGCTCTGAGAACATCTGACGCTGGTGAAAGCAATGCAATAATTATATGATTTTGCCAGAGAGTGACATCATCCAGAGGCTGAGCACAAAGGATTGTTGTTAACTCCAGCTTAGGATACCACTTGCTTCTCAGGTATCTCCTAATATCTTGACACTTCTGTACTTTACAGATGAATAAGACACTGAAATCTCCACCTAGAGAAAACAGGGAGATGAGGAATACCTGGGGAGGTGGGATGTGTAGAGCAGAACAGATGGAGCAAGAGAGAAACATAGGAGTTAAGTAAGAAAGGGGAAAAGAGGAAGGGGTGGAGTGTGCCGGGAAGGAGCTGAGGCGCCGCAGTTCCTTTAGTCTTTCCTGTCTCATCAGGAGTGTTGGCTGTGAAAGTAAAGAAAAGTTGTCAGCCCCAAGCATTGTTACATTAAAGCATTTATAAAGTTCTAGAGATACTGTTGCTGTTTGTATACATAAGAGAGAAGCTAAAAAGTACAACCCATCATCTATAAAAAAAAAATCCAAGCTTGCCCTTCCTCAGGCCCTTTCTGCAAGCCAAGTGCAAGGTGGCCAGATTCCTTCCCTGAACTAGCCCTACCTCCTGGCCCCACAGCTGCTGCTGGGTCGGCCACACACCTCCACTCCAGAGCCCTGACTCCTCACCCTCCTTAGCTGAACATCTTTGTCTTCTACCAATGGACACTGGATTTGAACCCAGAAGATCTGGATTTGAATACCGCTTCTATCACTTAGATCTGCATAGTGTACTGGCGAGAAGGCTTGATTTGGAGTCAAAGCAGAGTTCTGCCACCATGTGCTTTTCAGCAAGTCACTTAACTTCTATGGGCCACGGTTTCCACATCTGTAAAATGAGGGGATTGGACTAAATGATCTCTGATCCTGTGATTTCATGATCTTGGGCAAATCATATGATCCTTTTGAATATCAGTTACTTCATCTGGGAGATGAGGATAATAAACAATAGAGTAAAGGCATTTTATAATAAGTAATATAATACATAATATAGGAATTGTAATATAATATATATATAATAAATAAAAATAAAATAGAAATTAAAAAAAATTTTTTTTAAGAAGAACCAGGAGAACAATTTATTCTATAATGACATCATAAAGACAAAGAACTTTGAAAGACTTAAGAACTCTGATCATCCCAATAACCAGCCATGATTCCAAAAGACTGGTGATAAAGAATGGTCCTCCCCTTCTGAGGAGAGGTGATGGAGGGACTCAATATAAGGAATCAGATATGACTTTTTGGACATGGCTTAACTATGCACATTTGTTTCAAGAGTTCTATTTTTCTTTTTCTCTTTTTTTTTTAAATGCAATTTATTTATTTAACATATTTGGTTTTCAGCATTGATTTTCACAACATTTTGAATTACAAATTTTCTCCCCATTTCTACCTTCCCCCCCACTCCAAGATGGCTTATATTCTGGTTGCCCTGTTCCCCAGTCAGCCCTCCCCTCTATCTCCCCTCTCCCCTCTCATCCCCTTTTCCCTTCCTTTCTTGTAGGGCAAGATAAATTTCTATGCCCCATTGCCTGTGTATCTTATTTTTTAGTTGCATACAAAAACTTTTTTTGTTTTTGAACATCTGATTTTAAAACTTTGAGTTCCAAATTCTCTTCCCTCTTCCCTTCCCACCCACCCTCCCTAAGAAGTTGAGCAATTCAACCTAGGCCACACATGTATTATTATGTATAACCCTTCCACAATACTCATGTTGTGAAAGGCTTGCTACATTTTGCTCCTTCCCAACCCATCCCGCTTTATTGAATTTTCTCCCTTGACCCTGTCCCCTTTCCAAAGTGTTTGTTTTGATTACCTCCACCCCCATCTGCCCTCCCCTCCATCATCCCCCTGCCTTTTACTTTTTTTTTTTTTATCTTCCTCCCTCTTCTTTCCTGTGGGGTAAGATACCCAACTGAGTATGTATGGTATTCCCCCTCAGGCCAAATCTGATGAGAGCAAGGTTCACTCATTCCCCCCTCACCTGCCCTCTCCCCTCCTCCCATAGAACTGCTTCCTCTTGCCACCTTTATGCGAGATAATCCACCCCATTCTATCTCTCCCTATCTCCCTCTCTCAGTATGTTACTCTCTCATCCCTTAATTTCATTTTATTTCTTTTAGATATCTTCCCTTCATCTTCAACTCACCCTGTGTCTGCTCTCTCTCTTTTACATATATATATAAACACATATATATATATACATACATACACATACATACATATACACATAGATGTATACATACATACACATACACATATATACATACATACACATTCACTTATATAAACATATATACATATATGCATATTCCCTTCAACTACCGTAATAATGAGGTCTCATGAATCATACACATCATCTTTCCATGTAGGAATGTAAACAAAACAGTTCAACTTTAGTAAGTCCCTTGCAATTTCCGTTTCTTGATTACCTTTTCATGCTTCTCTTGATTCTTGTGTTTGAAAGTCAAATTTTCTATTCAGTTCTGGTCTTTTCACTGAGAAAGCTTGAAAGTCCTCTATTTTATTGAAATCCATATTTTGCCTTGGAACATGATACTCAGTTTTGCTGGGTAGGTGATTCTAGGTTTTAATCCTAGCTCCACTGACCTCCGGAATATCGCATTCCAAGCCCTTCGATCTCTTAATATAGAAGCTGCCAGATCTTGGGTTATTCTGATTGGGTTTCCACAATACTCAAATTGTTTCTTTCTGGCTGCTTGCAGTATTTTCTCCTTGATCTGGGAGCTCTGGAATTTGGCAACAATATTCCTAGGAGATTTCTTTTTGGGATCTATATGAGGAGGTGATCGATGGATTCTTTCAGTTTCTATTTTGCCCTGTGGCTCTAGAATATCAGGGCAGTTCTCCTTGATAATTTCCTGAAAGATGGTATCTAGGCTCTTTTTTAAATATAAATTTTAAAAACTATTTAACCCACATGGTTACTGTGAGGATTAACTTATATAACTTATATAACTATCTGCCTTCTCCTCACAACAAGCCTCACAGTGCTCCTGAGAGTCCCATACTAATCCTAGATACCACTTACTCCCCTTCTTGAGAAGCACTGTCCTGAACTCCTGGTTGTGTAGGCTTTGCCATGTAATATCCTCACTTTTGCCCAACTCCAATGTTGTCCTAGCTATACAGAGCTGACCATGAGAGCTGAGCTTCTGCCCTCCTTGCAGCTCTGTTGAGCTTCAATAAGCCTCCTTTTCTTCAACCTCCAGTTCACCTTGCAGTACCAAAAAGGGCAAGGTGTATGTGTGTCCCACCACACACTGGGGCAGTTAATGACAGGGCTACCTATACTCATTTGGTTCTTCTGGGAGATTCTCTCCTTGTTCCCTGTGTTTAGGATTGTTTGGGAGAGCTAAGGCAGGGCACATATAAGGCTAATGAGACAATGGGATAGAGTCATGAATCTCAGGACCAAGGACAGGGAAAAGCGTTTGATTAAGGAGAAACAGACACCCACTTAATGCCATCACATACCACTCAGTGTGATACTTTCTGAGACAATGGGAGGTAAACAAGCACAAAGAACTTGGCATTTCTGTACTCCAGATCTCAAGTCAGGAGAGGTGATGGTCAGGTGTGGAAGCACCAATCCTCACCTCATATGGAGAGACGTCTGTGTCCAAGACCCAACAGGGCTGAGCCACTACCACCTTCCATCCCTCCCCCATCCCACTGCCAGGAGAGATTAAGACTCCCACTTTCCTGGAGAGTTCATCTCCAAAGCATGGAGGCCCTGCATCTAGCACTCAGGTTATTCGGGAAATCTGGTTGGAAGCATGGGGAGAAAGAAAGGCAGCCAAGTGTGTGTAAAGAGTCCAGTTAGAAGTAGAGGACTACTGTAGTTCTATCTCTGCCCCTTTCTATTTGTGATGCTAGAGAAGCTGCTTAACTTTTCTAGGCCCACATTGCCTCATCGTAAAGTCAGGAGACTTTGTTAGATCTCTTCATTCTCTTAATCTGTGATCCTATGAATCTCAAACTTTGCTTTCCCCATTCCACACCCTCCCCCACAGCCTGTCTGACTAAGGGCACCATTGATGAATACAGTTGGGATAATTCCAGCCCAAGGAAAAGGAATGATCATTACTAAGTCTAGAGGATTCTCCAAAGAGACAAGAAAGCTGATAACTAAGTGGAATAGTTGGGGGTGTGTCTCAGAGGTCACTCAGTCTAGATTAATGTGTCTAAGAGACTATATTTATAGCTGTTACTTACTATTTCTCTGATCATATATTTTTTTCTCCATCAAGTTAGGTTTTTCATGTGATAAATTGTGATACTTTTTATATATTAGATTTGTAAAGGACCATCCCCAAGCTCCTGACTCCAGTATCTGTGGAACAAAAGAACTCCCCTGCTGTGTTAAAGAATCTTGTAGTTATACGTATGTGTATGACTAAGGATTCCCTAGGCCAGTGAAACAATGGTCCTGATCCAGGGTCTGAGGAAGTCCAAGGTTGGGATCTGGGCCAAGAAGAGAGCACATTATATAAGAAACCAAGGGGAACCACATACCTGGTTCTTAGATTTTCTTGGAGAAACACAGGGCAGCAGCAGAAATTATAACAATCACAATCAGCAGGACCAATGTTATTATAACCAGGTTCATGGAAGTCATGTTCACTTCTGCCCTCGGGAGAAAGAGATCTCAAGATAAACAGCACTTCTCTTCCCTACCTCTATTCCTCTTACCATCCATTATTGCTAAATCAGTCACCCCAGGCTTCCCAGTTACTCCTCACTTATCTTTAGTAGCCAAGCATGCTTCTAGTCTCAGCTTCCTGGTTTTCTAGGCTTCTTTTAGTTTCAGCTCCAATCCCACCTTCGGCAAGAAGCCTTCCCCAGTCCCCCTTAATTCTACTACCTTTCCTCCAAGATGAGCTCCAACTGGTGCTATATATCTTGATTATACAGAGTTGCTTGGATGATATCTCCCTCAGTAGATTGTCACCTCCTTAAAGTCAGAGACTATTTTTTTCATTCTTTGCATCCACAGAGGCTAACATAGTACAGGATGTGACACTTAACAAGTACTTGTATATTTTTTGTTGATTTATTCCAGGATCCTTCACTCTATTGATGGGGCCTTCACTCATAACCTTGTAGAGGACCCCCAGAGTCTGAAGAAAAGAACACTCCTCAGGCCTCTCTTACAGAAGAGTCCATTTGCACAGTCTTATACAGTCTCTACCTGGATACAGAACTAGTCCTGAGGGAGATGCCCCTGGAGATGGTACAGATGGATTGTGGGTTCTAGGACTGCTTTTATAAATTTTATATGTGGATGATTGTCTCCCCCTACTTAGGGAGTTCCTTTGATATCGGGGTCAATCTCAAGAGTCATTGTAAAGCTATTTCTTAAAGCTCATCACTTGGAGCTGTGGTCTCCAAAGGAGGTGAGCATAGAGGAACTGACCTCTGGCTAGGACTGCTAAAACCCCCAGCCATCTGACTTGATCGCCACATAGTGGGACTGCCATGACTCTCCATGGCTCTTTGCCTCAACTGGAATTACTGAGAAAGGTGGTATGACATAGCGTATAGGGTGATGGACCTTGGAATAAGGAAGACCCACATTCAGGTCCTGCTGCTAGGATGTTATCATGGAGAGGTCCCATCTCTCTGAGTCTCAATTTGATACCTCTAAAATAATAATAATAATAATAATAGTAATAATAATAGTAATAGTAATGCCTGTGATTGGGTTTTTTGTGGAGATCAATTAATGCGTCAGAAACCTAAAAATGCTACCTAAATGTCAATTATTCCTCTTCTTTCGTTCTAGCATTTCCTTGTCCACCCCATAAGCACCATATGATCTCAGTTCTAAGGTGTCTGTCTCTTCCCTCAAGTGGCCTTAGCTAGTCTCCTTACCGTGGACCGTGATAATCACAGCGTGGATGTGTGGGTAGTATTCCCTATGTTCGCTTGACAGTAGTATGATCCACTGTGAGTACGGCTCACTTGATGGACAATATGATTGAAAGGTCTGATTGTGAAACTTAAGGCTTGTCATTGTGTAGTATGTGACTTTGTGCAGTGGTTTGCTCTTCCGACTGTGGCACCTCAGGATCATAGTGTCACCTTCTATGAATTCTAATCTCTCTGCTTGGAGTAATAGCGAATCTGAACACAACATTAGAAACATTTCAGCTTGCCCTAGAGCCTTGGGACATCTAAGACTTCCTGCCATCTCCAAAGACAAAGAAAAGCAGACCCTGATTCTGAACAATAATTCCGGTTACTGAACTGGCTGGAGGATGTGCCACTTACTAGAATCTGCTCACATGTTGTTGTTTGTCCTTTGTTTTCAAAGAGGTCCAATGACAGCATAGGGTGATACCTTGACTCAGGGGGTGACTTGAATTTAGAGAGTTAGAGTTGCGCGAAGTTGTCAGCCTCACTCTCTGTGCCAGTGTCATCAAAGTCCAGTGACAATACAAAGTTAGGATGACTGGCAATGGCCCAGGATGAAGTGAATGACCCTGGCATCATCGATGCCTGACCAAGCTCTAAGCACTCTGCAACATCTCCTTCAGTCACCTCTCTTCCTATAAGATCTTCTGCATGAAGCCTTTCCTTGTCCTCTCAACTGCAAGCAGAACTCCTTCCAAAATTGTCATTAATTTATGTATCTTATATGTGTATATATATATATATGTTGTATGTCTATATATTATGCATATAATAGATGTGTATATATGTACATATACATACACATATAGATGCATATATGTGTGTATACATATATGTATATATATGCATGTGTATATATGTATATATACAGATTTTTTACATATACTTGTTATCTGCCCTATTAGAATGTAAGTTCTTTGTGACCAGGGATGTTTTCATCATCTGTACATGCATTTTCAGTGCTTATATTAGGCTTTTAATAAATATTTATTGACTGATAAATGCAGGTCCCTAGTCTCTTGGTCACTTGGGAGGGAGTTCTGGAAGTTTCCTGGCAGAATGAGCAGTGAAAATAGAAAGAATCCATGAGAGAAACTTTGAATAAGCCAAGCAAAAGGGCAAGCCAAGATGGTGGAGTAAAAGGAGGGACTTGCTTGAGCTCTCCCCAAATCCCTCCAAACACCTGTAAAAATGACCCTAAACAAATTCTTGTGTGGACAAAAAGACAGAGTGAAACAAATTTCTAGGCCAAGACAACCTGGAAATAGTCTATTGCACCCAGCTGGGCAAGGAGCACAGATCAACAGGCCAGGCTGGCACAGATGGGGCCCTAGCAAACCTGGAGCAGGCCCCAGGGCACTGAATCACTGGCATCTGTGGTGATTTCCAGACTTCTCAACCACAAAAGCCAAAGATAATTTACAAGATCAAGGAGGAAAGGTCTGTCAGACCTGGATGAAAGAAGAGCAAGGTCTGGCCCCAGCCCTAGAGCAGTGGAAGCAGCAGTAGTGGCTGCTTCAGGAGTTCTCTGTTCATAGATGGTGGGGCGATGCAGCACGTGATCAGAGAGGGGTTGCAGGGATCTCTTTGTTGGTGCTGATTCTCTTGCTTTGCCCATGCTTGGATCTAGGTTAAAGACCTGGGTGGTGGTCCTGGGGTGAGGAGGAGCTTGTGGAGGTAGTGGAGAGCATATCCTCTTCACAAAGCGCTCTTCAAGTGCTTTTGGTCATCACAGACCAGAGCACAGGCCATAGAGGACATACCACCTTGGAAGAGCTAAAAAATTTACAGGTCCCTAGGGATACCTCTGAAAACAGCTACACAAAAACCCTGAAACTTGGGACAGTACACCCTCCACACTGGAAGCAGGGTCCTACCTTAACAAAGATCTAAAAAGTCAAGTAATTGGTTGGGAAAATGAGCAAACAATAGGGAAAAATCAGACTATAGAATGTTACTTTAGTGACAAGGAAGATGAAACATATAACCAGAAGAAGACAACAAAGTCAAAGCACTTACATCCAAAGCCTCCGAGAAAAAATATGAACTGGTTGCTGGCCATGGAAAAGCTCAAAATAGGAAGCAGACGAAAAATTGGGAAGAGAAATGAGAGTAATGCAAGAAAATCATGATAAATGTGCCAACAACTTGCTAAGGAGACCCAAAAATGCTGGAGAAAATAACACCTTAAAAATAGACTAACCCAAATGGCATAAGAGCTCCAAAAAGCCAATGAGGAGAAGAATGTCTTAAAAAACAGAATTGGCCAAATGGAAAAAGAGGGTCCCAAAAGTTCACTGAAGAAAATAATTCCTTAAAAATTAGAATGCAGCAAATGGAAGCTAATGACTTGGTGAGAATCAATAAGTTAGAAAACAAAAGCAAAAGATTGAAAAGATGGAAGACAGTGTGAAATATCTCACTGCAAAAACAACTGACCTAGAAAATAGATCAAGGAGAGATAATTTAAAAATTGTTCAGCTACCTGAAAGCTATGGGTCAAAAAAAGAGCCAAGACATCATCCTTCAAGAAATTATCAAGGAAAACTGCCTTGAGATTATAGAACCAGAGGGTCAAATGGAAATTGAAAGAATCCAGCAGTCACCTCTTGAAAGAGATCCCAAAAAGAAATCTCCTGGGAACATTGTAACCAAATTCCAGAGTTCCCTGGTCAAGGAGAAAATATTGCAATTAGCCAGAAAGAAACAATTCAAGTATTATGGAAACACAATCAGGATAACACAAAATTCAGCAGCATCTACATTAAGGACCAGAGGCTTAGAATATGGTATTCTAGAGGTCAAATGAGGAAGGATTAAAGGAAGAATTACCTGCCAAACAAAACTGAGTATAATACTTTGGGGGAGGGATGGGTATTCAATGAATAGAGGACTTTCAGGCATTCTTGATGAAAAGTCCAGAGCTGAAGAGAAAATTTGACTTTCAAATACAAGAATCAGATAAGCATGAAAAGGTAAACAGGAAAGACAAATCACAAGGGATTTACTGAAGTTGAACTGTCTACATTCCTACATGGAAAGATGATATTGTAACTCATGAGACCTTTCTTAGTATTAGGATAGCTGGAGTAAATATAGATATAGATGCACACACAGAGAACGAGGTAAGTTGACTATAAAGGGATGATATCTAAAAAATAAAATTAAGGGGGGGAGAAAGGAATGTACTGGGAGAAGGAGAAAGGTAGAGGTGTAATGGGATAAATTATCTCATGCAAAAATGGCAAGAAAAAGCTTTACAATGGAGGGGAAGAGGGGGCAGGTGAGAGGGAATGAGTGAACCTAATTCCCATTGGATTTGACTTAAGGACGGAATAACATACAGACTCAATTGGTATGAAAATCGATCTTACCTTACAGGAAAGTAGGGGGGAACAGAATAAGAGAGGGAGGATGATAGAAGGAAGGGTAAAAGGGAAGAGGGGGGTAATCAGAAGCAAATATTTTAAGGAGAGACAGGGTCAAAGGAGAGAATAGATAAATGGGGGTGGGGATAGGATGGAGGGAAATATAGTTAATCTTTCACAACATGACTGTTATGGAAGTGTTTGCATGACTACACATGTATAACCTATATCTAATTGCTTACCTTCTCAATAGAGGTAGGTGGGGAGGGAGGGAGAGAGAGAATTGGAACTCAAAGTTTTAAAAAACTACTATTAAAATTCTTTTTACATGCAAGCGGGAAACAACGTATACAGGCAATGGAATATAGAAATCGATCTTGCTCTACAGGAAAATAGAAGGGAAAGGGATAAGGGAAGAGGGAGGGGGTGATAGAAGGGAGGGCAAGTTGGGGGAAGGGATAAACAAAATGCACAACATCTTGGAGTGGGGGGAGGGGAGAGATGGGGAAAAAATTTGGAACTCAAAATCTTGGGGAAGTGAATGCTGAAAACTAAAAGCAAATTAATTAATTTTTGGAAAAAGAGAAGCAAAACTCAAACCTCAGTAAGGGCAATAGTGAAAAGGAGAATTAAACTAAGCTGTGATTTCTCAGGAGCTCTCCCATCCATCCACCTTGACATTAGTTCTACCAGGACGTGTCCCTTTCCAGGCTGTATTGTAAGCAGATTTCAAGCATTCTCCTCCCCCTCCACTTACTGGAGGCTCCTTACCCTTCACTTACCATTAGATACCTGTAGTTTCACAGAGTTGCTGAGATCACCGTGTTGTGTCCGGCACTGGTATTCCCCACTATTCTCCACGTTGACAGCAGGGATGAAGTAGGAGTCCTGGTGGATGGGGATAGCTGACCCATTGTGGAACCATTCAATGGAACCCTGTCCAGGGGACTGGAACCCTTCACAAGTCAAAGTCACATTGTCCCCTTGGAGCACATTGAACCATGGGGGTTCCAGGGTCAGTACTGCCCTTGGGGGACCTAATGAGGGTAGAGAGGAGATGGGAATGAAGAAAAGGAGCCTCCGAGGAGGCATCAATCCTAGATCTGAGGGGAGGACACCAGTGACAGGCACAGAGAATAGAATGGAGCACACACTGGGTGTTTAGAGGGTGTGGAGTGGACAAAAAGTCAGAGTGGGGTCAACTACTGGTGGCAGTTTTCCTCACCACGTGAT
This sequence comes from Trichosurus vulpecula, assembly GCF_011100635.1. NCBI lineage: Eukaryota > Metazoa > Chordata > Mammalia > Diprotodontia > Phalangeridae > Trichosurus > Trichosurus vulpecula. The sequence continues at coordinate 53,900,613 of NC_050576.1, read as the reverse complement.
GCCACACTGAGTCATGAAGCCAATAGGGTCTTTCCAGAAGCATGGACAGTTCCCTAAAGATCCCCTAGGAACCTTTTGATTGGTAAAAACTAACAAATACAACAACAGTCATCATCTTCTGCTCAAAGAGAACCCATCTCAGGGAAATAAGAGTGAATGATCTGTAAGTTCAATCTCCAAAATCTAGACGAAACCCTGAAAGTCTCTACAGTCAGTATGGCTCTGTGGGAAGGAGTGGAATCCAGTTACAGAAGAAATATTCTTCCTGCAAGAAGGAGAGAGTCACATTCCAAGGTCAGGCACCCCAGACCCTACTAGCTGCCAGCGTCCTCAGAGCATCTGAATCTCTGCCCACAATACCTCCTCCTCCAACCCTCTCAGCTGACATAATACCCAGACCCAAGATCTAAGTATAATAGATACAGACACATGTACAATGCACAATGCATATACACAACATGGTGTCGGCAGCAGCACCCACAGACTGTGAGCTCCTTGAGAGAAGGGATTGTTTGTGCCTTTCTTGTATCCCCAACAATCATTAGTTTCTGTGATGTCACACACACATAATTAATACTTGCTGACTTGATTTGACATGACCCACACAGCACAGACACAGACATTTAGAGATCACTTGGGGCAGGAGAAAGAATGCTGGCTTTGCATTCAAGGATCTTGTGTTCAAATTCTGGTTTATCTACTTACTAGTTTGTGACCTTGGGCTACTCAGTTAACCTTTCTTGCACTCAGTTTCCTCACCTGGAAAATGAGGAAGTTGGACTAGATGACCCCTCCCAGCTGTCATCCATGACCCATTAACGATGTTGACAAACCTCAGAGCAACCACAGACACACAAAATCCAGACAAGCCATGGGGAGTGGGGATGGAAAAACAAACATTTGTTAAGTGCCTACTGTGTGCCAAGTACTGTGCTAAGCATTTTACACACATTCTGTCATTTGATCCTAAATCATAAGATTTAGAGCTGAAAGGGATCACAAAGATTATCTAGTGAGTCCAATGGGCTCATTTCACAGATGTGAAAACTGAGGCTTGGAGCAGTTAAATAATGAAGTCAAATGGATAGTAGATGGCAGACTTTTCTTTCCATGGATCAGGGAGTGAAACACACACAAGCCCAGGGATACAGAAGAAATGGCATATAAACGCAAGAACTGCTCAAATTCAGAAGGGCAGCTAGGTGGGGCAGTGGATAGAGCCCCAGGCCTGAAGTCAGGAAGTCCTTAGGTCAAATCAGATTTCAAACATTTACTACCTGTGTGACACTGGGCAAGCCCCATAACCCAGTTTGCCTCAATTTCCTCATCTGTAAAATGAGCTGAAGAAAGAAATGGCAAACCACTCCAGTGCCCTTGCCAAGAAAATCCCAATGTTGTGAAGATGTGGACAAGACTGAAACAACAACAATTCACTCAAACATAGAAAACTGTGGGGACACACCTAAGCAGAATAGTCCTCTTTGGAGGGTATATCCTTCCTGTGACTTGTAACTGAAAAACAACTTTCTAGAGTAGCTAGGTGGCACATTGGATAGAGCACTGGGCCTGGAAGCAGGAAGATCTGCATTGAAATCCAGGCTCAGATACTTACTAGCTGTGTGACAGAAAGTGAGTCACTTCACCCTTATTTGCCTCAGTTCCCCATCTGTAAAATGGAGACACACTAAAGAAGGAGAGTCAGACATGACTGAACAGACTCCTGAGGAAGAGGGTTGAGTCTCTAGCAGTAGAAAGGGGAACAAAGAGCTTTGGGTAGTAGTTACTGGGAGAGGAGAGTTATCTCAGCGACAACTGCTTCAGTGTTGGCACTAAAGTCTCACTCTGCCTTTAATCAGGTGGGTGCAAGGCTCCAGTGAGGATAGGAGCTACTGTCCTGGCTGTACTGATATGTCCTATACTATACTGATATCAATGTTCAGGAAGGGCATGGCAGAGGGTGGTTAACAAAAAAAGAAGCCAACATTGAATACAGAACTTACCTTTACTCCTGATGGCTGGAGCTGCAAGAGACCAGAAAGCAGGGATTAGACCAGGGCAGGTGCCCCAGGGGCCAGGCAGCTGGAACTTCCTCTAGCCAGGAGAGGGACCCAAAGAAGCCTGTTGTGCAGCCTTTCCCCAGTGTTCCTCAGAGCCACCTGGGATCAGAGTGATTCCAGGGGCACTGGAATTCCCCTCCCCTCAACCAGATAAGAAAACAATATACTGCCTGTTCAGTGACATTTGAAATGCCACCATCAGAGACCGTGCTGGGGCTTGATGTTTTGTTCCCTTTCAAAATGCAAACCTCTTCCCACCTCAGTGTCAATGGGTTTATTGAATTAAATCCTTTCTTGAGAGTAGGATTTAATCTAAGAGTGCTCAGGAACAGGGAGAAGGACAAAAGAAGGAGAGTCTCTGGGCGACTGGCTGTATCTGACTATGCTTTTTCTTTTCTTTGTTTTTTATTTGTAATTTATTTATTTGTAATATTCTTTTTTCCCCAAAGTTTAGGTTCTCTATTCTCTCCCTCCTTTCCAAGAAATGTGATATCAATTATACATGTGAAATCATGCAAAACATATTTCCATATTACTGGTTATGCTTCTAAGTACTAGGAAAGGCTATGGGGGCTGCAATAGGATTGGTCAGTAGTCAGGATTTAACCAGGTGGTTCAGTGGATAAAACACTGGGCCTAGGCAGGAAGATCTGAGCTGAGAACTAGACCTCAGACACTTACTAACTGTGTTATCCTGGGCAAATCTCTTAGCACTGTCTGCCTCTGTTTCCTCATCTCTAAGATGGGGACAATGACAGCACCTACATCACAGGGGTTGTGGTGAAGATCAAATGAGTCCATGTAAAGCCCTTTACAAACTTTAAAGTGCCATTTAAATGCTAGCTCTTGTTCTTAGTGCAAAGGCAGAATTGGATCCTTGTCTGAACAGGGGAACAAGGCCAGGGATGTTTAGATGTTCAGAGACTGTACAGAGGGAAGGTGCAGGAAAATCAGAACTTTCCCCCCATGTAGACAGAAAGACAGAAGTGAAGAATGGGCAGAACTGCAGATATCCAAGAGTCTTGGACAGAAGAACTGGTCTGAAAGTCAGGAGACATGGCAGTGTGATCTCAAGAAAGTCCCTTCATTTACCAAGTGTTCATGGAACGCAGGCTCTGCCGTTTACTAACTGTGGAACCTTTGGCTAGACATTAAACCTTCTCAAGGCCTGCGTTTCATCTATAAAATGGGACTAGAATAGATGGCATCTCAGGTCCTTTTAGGCTCTAAACTTCTATTCTAGCCTTGGCTCTCCCTCACTTTCACAACCAAGCACTGCCCGTAATCACATCTAGACATTTCTCTGCTTCTGTCCCATTACTGAAATATGTCCAGGGGTCGTGGTGAACCAAAATGTGCCTGGTGTGGATAGAGCCAGGGAACACCCAGGAATCTGTCCAGATACAAGTATGACATTTGGGGAGTAGAGGAGTATCTACGATGACCCACTGTGGACAGGCCTGGAGCCTCTAGCATGGATTTTGGCCTGGGTGGGGTAGGAAATCTCATCTAAACTTAAAATTTGATCTAGAGATGACAACCCCCACCAAAAAAAAAGAGGAAAGAAGAGGAATTTGCCCCAAAATCAGAGGCCTGGTGTGGCTTTGGAGTCAGAGGACCTGAGGTTGATGAGGATGATGGCTCCGCTACCTTTGTGACCTTGGACAAATCATTCAGCTTTTTTGGCCTTGGGTTGTTGTTGATCTTTTTCTTCTGAAAAATGGGGGAAGAAAAAGAGGCATCCACGTGGCCACTAAGATTTCTTCCAACTCTGAGTCTTTGATCCAGAGTCACAGCTTAGAGCTTAAAAGTGTGTTAACATGTTTTGGGGAAGCCCTATGTACACGTCCTACCTCACCACTGCCTTCCATTCCAGGCAGTGTCTATATATCTGAAGGAAATAAACACAGTTCTCTTCATTCTTCAAGCCCCACAATCTGCTGTTCCTGCATTACTGAAATTGGGATTCTCCCTAATCCCCAGGTCCCCAAATAAACACTTCTCTTCCCTCAACAAGGAAAGCCAGCTTTAGCCACAGGAGAGGAAGCAAACAACAGCAGACTTTCATGATTTGAGCCACACAGGGAGAAGCACCTTCAACCACCTCTTGACTGAAGCAATTTAATTCCACTGCGATTATTAAAATAGAAACATCCTGGAGATATCTAACACTGAGTTGTTGTGAGCCATTTATACCACAGAGAGTGTCAGGTTCTCAAAGAGAAGGCCACATTAGGAAGGAGAAAGAAAAACTATCAGGTGCCTGGTCAGGAGAGGACACCCAAACAAGAATTTGACATGGCCTAGGGCAAGCTGTAAGAATCAGCATGCCTGGCAGAGGACAGTCCAGCAACTTTAACATGTCTACTCTGTCCTGATTCTAAGGAACTGGTTCTTTTTAGCCCCTTCCCACTCCCACCCTCCCTCTTCTTTCCATCTTGCCCACTTATACTTTTCTCTTAAGTTAGGCCCCTAAACAAGGCCTGAGCTAGAGTCGGCCCTTTGTCTTTGTACCTCCATTTTCTGTTCCATTAAGCTTAGACTCACCTAGACACAACAGTGTTACCCACGGCAGCATAGAGCTGGTTCTGGTGGCAGGTTCCGGTACCCATGGTCCCCTCATGGCAGGCAGGGGATGACAGGAGTGGATTCCAAACAGCACAGATTCAGGAACTAGTACTACACATCTGTCCCACCAATCCTAGCATGTCCACTCCAGAGGACATTTCTTCTAAAAGAAGAAATGAGCATTGGCCTGCTAGCTCAGAATCTTCTCCCCTCCAGCATCTGTCACCTACCCTCCTCCCACTGAAGTCCCCCTTCTTTCTGCTCCCTCCCTTTTTGCCAGCAATATGCAATATTTCCTGGCCAAACACCCACACAGCTGGGATCAACTGATTACTCAACTCTAAATTCAGAGAAATCTACTAGATAGCAAACAAACTACCCCACCCTTGCCTAAGTGGAACCCAAGATGTAAGTTGCACTGGAAGTAGAAGTGTGTGTGTGTGTGTGTGTGTGTGTGTGTGCGCGCGCGTGTGTGTGTGTGGAGAGAGAGAGAGAGAGAGAGCATGTGTATGCATCATATATATGTATATATAAAGAGACAAAATTTAAAGTGGTTTGTCAGCCTCAAAGCTCTTTATGAATGTGAGCTGTTGGTTATTCAAAGGGCCTACCCCACAGCCCAGTCCTAATTCAGAGAGAGAATGGAAAAATATGAAAAGCACTCTTCCCTAGAGTCCCCTCGTGCACCATAATAATAACAGCTCCCATTTACAAGGCACTTTTCTTACAACCACCCTGTGACATATGGTGCATATATTCCTTTTGGTGGGTGACAAAGCTTAGATAAGCTGAATGACTTGCCCATGGTCATAGATCTATGAAATATCAGAACCCAAGTTTCCCCATTCTCTCTGTCCATTACACCATTGGATCCGAGTTCTTGGTGCTGGAAATAGTGACCTGGGGTTTCCCATAATTATAGGTTATCCATAATAAAAGGACAAAATACTCCAGGGAAAGTCAGGATGTGGAGTGAGACGGGAAATTCTTTGGAATGGATTGGTGAGGTGGTGCTTATTTCAGGACTCCATACTGGGGTGCTGAGATTAGAGATCCATTTAGAGTTCTGAGTTGCAGTAGGGTTAAAGCCAAGTGTGTGTCTGCACTGTGTCTCTGGAAGTAGAGGGCCACCAGGCTGCCTAAGGAGGATGAATGGACACAGGTCAGAAAAACAGAGTAAGTTGCAGCTCCCAGCCTGTTCATTATTGGGATTGGGTCTTTTGACTTCCAGTACGGAGGAGATAGGACCTCAAAAAAAAGTAAGAAAGAAAAACAAAAAGAAAGGAATTCTTAAGACACAGAGAGATATAATTGCAGGGAAGAGGAAAACACATGAATCGTCTGAAGGAAAGAAAATGACAGACAACTCACCAATCAAGTTAGGCTTTTAAAAGATGCATACAGAGGGGCGGAGCCAAGATGGCCGCATGTAAACAGCATCTTACCGGAGCTCTCTCACAAAGTCTGTCAGATTCCTATAAAAAAGTGAATTTGAGCAGATTTGAGAGAGTCAGAAACTGTGAGCAGTCTGAGTGGGGCAAATTTCCAAGCCAGGAGAATCTGAAAGGCCAAAGGAACGAATCTGTAGGCTTGGTGAGCACTCGGTGTGCGGAGCTGCTACAGGTTGCCCCAGAGCAGAAGTGGCCGGCTGGGAAACCCACATGGGAGACAGGCTGGGAGAAAGCTAGGGCCCGAAACTGGTGGAGATCCCCAGGCTTCCCAACACAGGACGGCAGTCTGTGGAAGCAACAGAGGCAGCGCAACGCCACCAGCCGTGAAACACCAACTCCTGAGGCTTGCAGCCCTAAGGTATGAAATGGGGCTTCTTGAATGTCCGGGAGATATAATGCCCAGGTAAATGGCTCTAATCCCTCCCCCCCTCACGCAGAGAGTTCCTTGGAAAAAAAAGAATGCTGGAACAGAGGAGACAGAAGTGGGGCTTCAGTGGCCAAATAGTAGAAGTTCATTAGTCTCAGAGGGGCAGAGCCGGCAGGGGTCAACACCAGGAGCCCAGACATAACCTTGCTCCCCTAGGGGAAGTGCCCACACCAGCTCAAACAATAAAGAGCTGAGACCAATGCTGAAGAGCAACAGTGTGGGAGAGCAACCCTAGGGAAAGAAACATCAGGGAGCCAGACCTCTCCCCCACACCTCAGGAAACTGAAGGCTATAATTCACAAAGCCAACAACTAGACTCACAATGCCCAAAATAAGAAAGCTGGAACAGAGAGCTCTGAGCCCCAAAGGCAGAAATTTATTGTAAAGCCAGGAAAAGGCTAACCAACATGAAGAAGAACACAAAAATTCAAGGACCATTGATTCTTTTTATGGAGACAGGCGTGATCAAAATACCAATCTGGAAGAGGCTAGCAATGACACCATAGCTACATCTGATACCTCAAAAGGTAATGTGAACTGCTCTCCAGCCCAAAAGGCATTGCTGGAAGAGCTAAAGGAGGATTTTAAAAACGAAATTAGGAAGGTAAAAGAAAAAATGGAAAAAAAGTCCACTGATGAAATCAAGTCCCTAAAGAATAAGATTGGTGAAATGGCTATGGAGATTCAGAATCTAATTAGAAAAAATGACACCCTGAGAGGTAAAATCAACCAACTGGAAAAGGAGACTCAAAAGAAAAATGAAGACACTAACTCATTAAAAATTAGAGTTGAGCAAGTGGAAGCTAATGAATCTATGAGGCATCAAGAAGTAGTAAAACAAAATGTAAAGAATGAAAAATAGGAAAAAAAATGTGAAATATCTGATTGGGAAAACAACTGATCTGGAAAATAGATCCAGGAGAGACAATTTAAGAGTTATTGGTCTACCAGAAATCCATGATGAAAAAAAGAGCCTTGACAATATCTTTGAAGAAATTATCAAAGACAACTGCCCAGAGGTCCTAGAACCAGAGGGCAAAATAGTCATTGAAAGAATTCACCAATCACCCGCTGAAAGAGATCCCAAACTGAAAACACCAAAAATATTATAGCCAAATTTCAGAACTACAAAGTCAAGGAGAAAATACTGCAAGCAGCCAAAAAGAAACAATTCAAATATCGTGGAACTACAGTCAGGATCACACAGGATCTCTCGGCTTCCACATTAAAAGACAGGAGAAATTGGAATATGATATTCCGAAGGGCAAAGGAGCTGGGAATACAACCAAGGATCAACCACCCAGCAAAACTAAGCATACTTTTTTCAGCAAGGAGATGGATATTCAACTAAATAAGGGAATTCCAGACCTTCCTGATGAAAAGGCCAGAATGCAATGGAAAATTTGATCTCCAAATACAAAACTCAAGAGAGACACAAAAAGGTAAACAGGGGGGAAAACCCCACAAACCTTGTTAATCAATAAGAGCAAATTATTTGCATCTTTATATAGGATTATATCATCTTATGTATGTTTTATATATATACATATATATGTCAGTCTTGAGAATAGTACAGCTATTATGACAGTTGAAAGGGATACACATAGATTGTGAATGCCTGTATAAAATAACTGATATAAGGATAAAAAACATACTTAAGAGATGTAAAGGGAGGGCTATGAGAGAAGAGGTAAGGAGGTAGTAGAAAAGGGTAAATTACACCAAATGAAGAGGCACAAAAAACATATTATAGTAGAGGGAAAGAAGGGAGGGAGAAGAGCAGTATTTGAGCTTTACTGTCATCTGATCTGGTTCAAGAAGGGAACAATACACCCTGAGAAGTATAGAAATCAAACTTGTCCTACAGGAAGTAGGAGGGGAAAGGGGGAAAAAAGGGAGGGGGATGGTCAGAAGGGAGGGGAGAAGTAGCAAGTGGGAAACGGTAAGATAAGGGAAGGGAATAAAGAGGGAGGGTAAACTGAGGAAGGTGGGGGTCAAAAGCAAAACTTTGTTGAGGAGGGGAAGGGTAAAGGGAGAAATAAAACCATAAACAGGGGGAAATAGGATGGAGAAAAAGACACAGATAGAAATCATAACTCTGAACGTGAAGGGGATGAACTCTCTCATAAAACGGAAGCAGATACCAGAATGGATTAAAAACCATAATCCTACAATATGCTGTTTACAAAAAACATATTTGAAACAGGGGGATACACACAGGATAAAGGTAAAAGGCTGGAGTAAAATATATTGCGCCTCAGCTAAAGTAAAAAAGCAGGTGTAGCACTCCTAATCTCAGACAAAGCAAAAGTAAAGATAGATTTAATTAAAAGAGATAAGGAAGGACATTACATCCTGCTAAAAGGCACCATAAACAATGAAGCAATATCATTGCTTAACATATATGCAGCAAGTGGTATGGCATGCAAATTGTTAGAGGAGAGGTTAAGGGAGTTACAGGAAGAAATAGACAGCAAAACTATAATATTGGGAGACCTCAACCTCCCCCTTTCTGAACTTGATAAATCTAGCCTCAAAATAAATAAGAAAGAAGTTAAGGAGGTAAACAGAATTTTAGAAAAGGCAGATATGATAGACCACTGGAGAAAACTGAATGGAGATAGAAAGGAATATACTTTCTTCTCAGCAGTACATGGCACATACTCAAAAATTGACCATGTACTAGGGCATAAAAACCTCACAATCCAGAGAAGAAAGGCAGAAGTAGTCAAAGCATACTTTTCAGATCATGATGCAATAAGAATTATTTGTAACAAAGAACCATGGAAAAATAAGCTAAAAATTAATAGGAAACTAAATAATCTAATTCTAAAGAATGAGTGGGCCAAAGAATAAATCAGAGAAACAATTAATAACTTCATTCAAGAGAATGACAATAATGAGGCAACATACCAAAACTTATGGGATGCAGCAAAAGCAGTTCTTAGGGGAAGTTTTATATCTCTAAATGCTTACATGAATAAAATAGGGAAAAAGAAGATCAACGATCTGGGCATACAGCTGAAAAAGCTAGAAAAAGAGTAAATTAAAAATCCCCAATTAAATACAAATTAGAAATACTGAAAATCAAAGGAGAGATTAATAAAATTGAAACCAAGAAAACTATTTAATTAATAAATAAAACAAAGAGCTGGTTTTATGAAAAAAACAAAAAAATTGATAAACCTTTGGTCAATTTGATTAAAAAAAAGAAAGAAGAAAATCAAATTAGCAATATCAAAAATGAAAAGGGTGAGTTCACCTCTAATGAAGAGGAAATCAAAACAATAATTAGGAATTATTTTGCCCAATTGTATGCCCATAAATTTGACAACCTTAGAGATATGGATGAATATCTACAAAAACATAATTTGCCCAGGTTAACAGAAAAGGAAGTAAAATTTCTAAATAACCCCATCTCAGAAAAAGAAATGGAGCAAACCATCAGTGAACTCCCTAGGAAGAAATCTCCAGGGCCAGACGGTTTTACATGTGGATTCTATCAAACATTTAAAGAACAACTAATTCCTATACTTTGTAGACTATTTGGGAAAATAGGTGAAGAAGAAGTCCTACCAAATTCTTTTTATGACACAAATATGGTACTAATACCCAAACCAGGTAGAGTCAAAACAGAGAAAGAAAATTATAGAACAATTTCCCTAATGAATATTGATGCAAAATTTTTAAATAAAATATTATCAAAAAGATTGCAGCAACTTATCATGTACACTACGACCAGGTAGGATTTATTCCAGGAATGCAAGGCTAGTTCAATATTAGGAAAACGATTATTAATTGACCATATCAACAACAAAACTAGCAGAGACCATATGATCATCTCAATAGATGCGAAAAAAGCCTTTGACGAGATACAACACCCATTCCTCTTAAAAACACTAAAAAGCATGGGAATAAATGGAGCCTTCCTTAAAATTATAAATAGCATCTACCTAAAACCATCAACTAGCATTATTTGTAATGGGGATAAGCTAGATGCATTCCTAATAAGATCGGGGTGAAACAAGGATGTCCATTGTCACCCCTACTATTCAATTTGGTACTAGAAACATTAGCTATAGCAATAAGAGAAGAAAAAGAAATTGAAGGAATTAGAATAGGCAAAGAAGAAGCTAAATTATCACTTTTTGCAGATGATATGATGATTTACTTAGAGAATCCTAGAGAATCAAGTAAAAAACTACTTGAAATAATAAACAACTTCAGCAAAGTTGCAGGATATAAAATAAACCAACATAAATCCTCAGCATTCCTATACTTTACTAACAAAGCCCAACAGCAAGAGATAGAAAGAAAGATTCCATTCAAAATTGCTGTAGACACTATAAAATATTTGGGAGTCTATCTGCCAAGACAAACCCAGGGCCTATATGAACACAATTATGAAACACTTTTCACACAAATAAAGTCAGATCTAAATAAATGGAAAAATATCAGTTGCTAATGGTTAGACCAAGCTAATATTATAAAAATGACAATTTTACCTAAATTAATCTATCTATTCAGTGCCATACCAATCGAACTACCAAAAAATTATTTTATAGAGCTTAATAACAAATAACAATAATAACAAAATTCATCTGGAAGAACGAGAGGTCTAGAATATCTAGGGTATTAATGAAAAGAAATGCTAGAGAAGGTGGCCTAGCCATACCAGATATTAAACTGTATTGTAGAGCAGCAGTCATCAAAACTACCTGGTACTGGCTAAGAAACAGAGTTGTGGATCAGTGGAATAGGATAGGAACACAAGATGGAGAAGTCAACAACTACAGCAATCTACTCTTTGATAAACCCAAAGAGGCCAGCTTCTGGGCTAATAATTCACTATTTCACAAAAACTGTTGGGAAAATTGGAAAATGGTAGGGCAGAAACTGGGCATAGACCAACATCTTACACAGTATACCAAAATAAAGTCAAAATGGGTTCATGATTTAGGAGTAAAGGCTGATACTATAAGTAATTTGGGAGAGCAAGGAATAGTTTACTTATCAGATTTAAGTAAAAGAAAAGAAATCATGACACAACAAGAGATAGAGAGCATTACAAAATGCAAAATGGATAATTTTGATTATGTTAAATTGAAATGTTTTTGTACAAGAAAAGCCAATGCAACAAAAATTAGGAGGGAATCAGAAAATTGGGAGAAAATCTTTAGAACTAGTGTCTCTGATAAAGACCTCACTTCTAAAATATACAGGGAACTGAGCCAAATATATAGGAATACAAGTCATTCCCCAATTGAGAAATGGTCAAAGGATATGAACAGGCAGTTTTCAGAGGAAGAAATTAAAGATATCTATAGGCATATGAAAAAATGCTCGAAATCACTACTGATTAGAGAAATGCAAATCAAAACAATTTTTAGATACCACATCTCTCCTGTCAGATTGGCTAAAATAACAAAACAGGAAAATGATAAATGGTGGAGAGGATATGGGAAAATTGGAACATTGTTACATTTCAGGTGGAGTTGTGAACTGATCCAGCAATTTTGGAGAGCAATTTGGAACTATGCCCAAAGGGCTATAAAAATGTTCATACCCGGGGGGCGGAGCCAAGATGGCAGCTGGTAAGCAGGGACTAGAGTGAGCTCCGTACTGAGTCCCTCCAAAAACCTATAAAAAATGGCTCTGAACCAATTCTAGAACAGCAGAACCCACAGAACAGCAGAGGGAAGCAGGGCTCCAGCCCAGGACAGCCTGGATGGTCTCTGGGTGAGGTCTATTCCACACGGAGCTGGGAGCTGGGAGCTGGGAGCTGGGAACAGAGTGGAGCAGAGCCCAGCCTAAGCAGCGTGGAACAACCAAACTTGGAGTCGGGCGGATGGGGCTCCTAGCGCCCTGAATATGTGTGCTGCGGCAGTTACCAGACCCCCTCAACCCACAAACACCAAAGACTGCAGAGAAGGTTAGTGGGAAAAGCTGTGGGAGTGGAAGGAGTTCGGGGTTCAGCTTCCAGCCCTGGGGGCAGCGGAGGTGGGGCAGCTACAGTTGCTGCTGCTTCCGGCCCCAGGCCCACCTGGTGGGAGGAATTAAGTGGTGGATCAGAGCAGGAGTGCACAGCCTGCTGAAGATCTAAGCCCAGCCCAGGCTGGGGGTTCTTGGGGAAAGAGGAGTGCTGGTGTGACAGAGCTGGCACCTCCCCCCCAAACGTGGAACATAGAACTCATTAATCTACAAGCAGTCATACCCCACTGAAAAACTCAAGGGTCAAGTTAGTTGGTTGGGAATATGGCCAGGCAGCGAAAGCACACCCAGATTCAGTCTCAGACTTTGGATTCTTTCTTTGGTGACAAAGAAGACCAAAACATACAGCCTAAAGAAGACAACAAAGTCATAGAGCCTACAACAAAAGCCTCCAAGAAAAACATGAACTGGTCCCAGGCCATGGAAGAGCTCAAAAAAGATTTTGAAAAGCAAGTTAGAGAAGTAGAGGAAAAATTGGGAGGAGAAATGAGAAGGATGCAAGAAAACCATGAAAAACAAGTCAATGACTTGCTAAAGGAGACCCAAAAAAATACTGAAAAATACACTGAAGAAAACAACACCTTAAAAAATAGATTAACTCAAATGGCAAAAGAGCTCCAAAAAGTCAATGAGGAGAAGAATGCCTTGAAAGGCAGAATTAGCCAAATGGAAAAGGAGGTCCAAAAGACCACTGAAGAAAATACTACTTTAAAACTTAGATTGGAGCAAGTGGAAGCTAGTGACTTTATGATAAATCAGGATATTATAAAACAGAACCAAAGGAATGAAAAAAATGGAAGACAATGTGAAATATCTCCTTGAAAAAACCACTGACCTGGAAAATAGATCCAGGAGAGATAATTTAAAAATTATTGGACTACCTGAAAGCCATGATCAAAAATAGAGTCTAGATACCATCTTTCAAGAAATTATCAAGGAGAACTGCCCTGATATTCTAGAGCCACAGGGCAAAATAGAAATTGAAAGAATCCATCGATCGCCTCCTCAAATAGATCCCAAAAAGAAATCTCCTAGGAATATTGTTGCCAAATTCCAGAGCTCCCAGATCAAGGAGAAAATACTGCAAGCAGCCAGAAAGAAACAATTTGAGTATTGTGGAAACCCAATCAGAATAACCCAAGATCTGGCAGCTTCTACATTAAGAGATCGAAGGGCTTGGAATACGATATTCCGGAGGTCAATGGAGCTAGGATTAAAACCTAGAATCACCTACCCAGCAAAACTGAGTATCATGTTCCAAGGCAAAATATGGATTTTCAATAAAATAGAGGACTTTCAAGCTTTCTCAGTGAAAAGACCAGAACTGAATAGAAAATTTGACTTTCAAACACAAGAATCAAGAGAAGCATGAAAAGGTAATCAAGAAACGGAAATTGCAAGGGATTTACTAAAGTTGAACTGTTTTGTTTACATTCCTACATGGAAAGATGATGTGTATGATTCATGAGATCTCAGTATTAGGGTAGTTGAAGGGAATATGCATATATATATATATATATATATGTATATATATATATATATAAGTGAATATGTATGTATGTATATATCTATGTGTATATATGTATGTATATATGTATATACATATATATATATAAAAGAGAGAGCAGACACAGGGTGAGTTGAAGATGAAGGGAAGATATCTAAAAGAAATAAAATCAAATTAAGGGATGAAAGAGCAACATACTGAGAGAGGGAGATAGGGAGAGATAGAATGGGGTGGATTATCTCGCGTGAAGGTGGTAAGAGGAAGAAGTTCTGTGGGAGGATGGGAGAGGGCAGGTGAGGGGGGAATGAGTGAACCTTGCTCTCATCAGATTTGGCCTGAGGAGGGAATACCATACATACTCAATTGGGTATCTTACCCCACAGGAAAGAAGAGGGAGGAAGATAAAAAAAAATAAAAGGGGGGGATGATGGAGGGGAGGGCAGATGGAGGTGGAGGTAATCAAAACAAACACTTTGGAAAGGGGACAGGGTCAAGGGAGAAAATTCAATAAAGCGGAACGGGTTGGGAAGGAGCAAAATATAGTTAGTCTTTCACAACATGAGTATTGTGGAAGGGTTATACATAATGATACACGTGTGGCCTAGGTTGAATTGTTTGACTTTTTAGGGAGGGTGGGTGGGAAGGGAAGAGGGAAGAGAATTTGGAACTCAAAGTTTTAAAAACAGATGTTCAAAAACAACAAAAAAAAGTTTTGCATGCAACTAAAAAATAAGATACACAGGCAATGGGGTGTAGAAATTTATCTTGCCCTACAAGAAAGGAAGGGAAAAGGGGATGAGAGGGGAGGGGGGTGATAGAGGGGAGAGCTGACTGGGGAACAGGGCAACCAGAATATAAGCCATCTTGGAGTGGGGGGGGTAGAAATGGGGAGAAAATTTGTAATTCAAACTGTTGTGAAAATCAATGCTGAAAACCAAATATGTTAAATAAATAAATTTAAATTAAAAAAAACTAAATCACACACACACATATATACATTTATGTATCACTGAAATATGAGGGGCATTAATAAATAGTAAAATCTTAAAAAAAAAGTAAAAATGTTCATACCCTTTGACCCAGCAATACCACTTCTAGAGTTGTATCCCAAAGAGATCACACAAGGGGGAAAAGGACCCACATGTACAAAAATATTTATAGCGGCTCTTTTTGGGGTAGCTAAGAATTGTAAATCAAGGGATGCCCATCAATTGGGGAATGGCTGAACAAGCTGTGGCATATGAAGGTAATGGAATACTATTATGCTATAAGAAATGGGGATCATACGGACTTCATAACAACCTGGAAAAACCTACACGACATGATGCTGAGTGAGCAGAGCAGAGCCAGGAGAACATTACACACAACCACAGATACATGGATTCTGTGAGGACCAACCCTGACAGACTTCGCTCTTCTGAGCAACACAAGGTACAAAGACAACTCCAAAGGACTCATGATGGAGAATGCTATCTACATCCAGAGAAAGAACTATGAAGTATGAATGCAGATTGAGGCACACTTCATCCTAGCCTTGCCCCCCCCTTTTTTTTTCTTTTTCTCTCTTTTGTTTTTGTTTTTGGGTTGGTTTTTTTTTTGGTCCTGTTCCTTCTTTCTCATGATTCATTTCATTGATCACAATTCTTCTCCATAACTTGACTAGTGTGTAAATTAATTCAATGCAAAGTTAAAAAAAAAGAAATGGGGAAACTAATACTTAGAGAGGCAAAGTGACTTTTCCTTATGACAAACGCAGTATAATCCCTGGAATCTTTTCTCTGCATCATAGTCCTTATCTTCAATATCCTTCCACATGTTTACTTAACTCATTTGGTGTCAAATTTGCTAGCTCCTTTGACATTTAAAAAGTTCAAGAGACATAGTTTCTTGGTAATAAATCATTTTATTAATAATGCTAGTACATTACCAATAAAATGTGTCAGTGACACTCTCAAATACCAAAAAAAAAAGATGCATACAGAAATTGGAGGCAAGGACTAATAGCCTAGATTCCATCAAGCTATTGGTCAATATGCCAGGCCTTGTATTAGGAGATGGGTATACAGAGACAGAGTGTAGAAAAGCAAGCCATGGTCCTATAAAAAGGGTATGAGGACTACTCATGCTCAGAATAAGCTGAAGCTGGTATGGAAAGTTAAGGACAACAAAAGAGGGTGAATATTCTAGGGTCTATGGGTTTTTAGCTATATTAGGGGATATAGAGAGATGGTGTGGAGCTGAGATAGTGTGGTGTATTGTAGTGGTGTTAAACCCACAGAGAAACAGGGGGCTACTAAACCATACATAACAATTCCGGCTGGCCACATAATGACTTGGATTTCAAATGCAACATTATCTATGTTTTCTTGTATTTTTATTAATTTTGTAAATTTTTCCAATTACATTTAATTTGATTTGGATTACCCTTAAGAGTATTGTGGATTGCAGGTGGCCCACAAGCTTTGTGTCTGACCTCTCTGGTGTAGAAGCTGGAGAATTGGCTTCAGAGCCAGGAAGGCCTGGGTTCCAGTCCTGTCTCTGACTTAGAATGGTTGTGACCCTGAGCATGTTACTTAAACTCTCAATGTTCTAGACCACTTTCTAAGACTGTAAACTGCAGAGAAGGTGCTAACCTGTACTAGTAGAAGGAGTTTCCTCATTTTGGAGTTCCCTTATTAGAAATTTACCAATTTAGTCCCTATTCTTATGGAATAAAGGAAGATCAAGGGTAGAGCCAAAATGGCAGAGTATCAAGAAGTACAGAGAGTACCTCATCCCCACCCCCAACTCAAACCCCTCCAAACAAATCTAGAAAATCTGTCAGACTGAATCCCACTCAGGAAATCCAAGAAAAAGCATTGAGTCATTTGTTCAGCCTAATTGGGCATCAGGAGACAGACAGAGTGGTCTGCTGAGACTGGGAATGGACTCTGGCTAGAAATCAAGCAATCTGGGCTCAAGGACTGTGACCTAAAGTAGGATGAGGACCTACAACCACCCTGGAACAAGTGTCAACTGGCAGCTTTATTGTCACAGACTCAGGGCAGAGAGAGGAGGGGTCCTGCACCTAGGTGTAACAATACAGGCTGGGAAACAATTGCAAGCTCCGGGCTGAGTATCTAGCAAGAAGCAAGCTCAGAAGCAAGTACAAGCTGTGTGGTTCTGACCACAAAAGTGAAATGGGCTCTCAGTTCTAGCTTCTATCCCCATCTGAAGCTTGCAGAGGAAGAACAAAGGCAGAAATATCAGACCAAAAGGAAGCCTATAGTCCTGCTACTCTGAACTAGCAGACCTTTCCAGCTGGCTAAGAGGGTTTGAATATAAGAGCAGCAATCTCCTGTTACTCAGATCCCAACCAAGGTCAAGAACTTGTAGGACTCAGGCCAAGGGAGCAGTAAATCAGACTTTACCCTGGATCATACCTCTTTGGGAACAGGAAAGCTTGCAGGTCTCTAGCCTGAGCTGTCCCTGAGAACCTAGAATGACACCACACTTAATACAGTACTAAAAACATCATCAGGACCAACCTAGATCTTTTCTCCAGAATCATATAGAACCTGGCCTTTCTGAAATCAGAAAGTAGTCTGGAAGAATGAGCTAAAGAAAAAAAGAACGCCACCATAAAAGGCAGAGAAGACACAAAACTCAGAAGAAGACAATGACTCTAAAACGACTACAAGCAAAGCCTCAAAGAAAAATACAGCTTGAGCACAAATTAAACTAGAATCCCTGGAAGTGATAAAGCAAGGGTTTCTTAAAAGAGTTTACAAATTTTTTTTACAAATGAAATGAGACTCCAAAGGACTCACGATGGAGAATGCTATCTACATCCAGAGAAAGAACTATGAAGTATGAATGCAGATTGAGACACACTTCATGATAGCCTTTTTTCTCCCACTTTTTTTTTCCTTTTCTCTCTTTTGTTTTTGTTTTTGGGTTGTTTTTTTTTGGTCCTGTTTCTTCTCTTGCATGATTCATTTCATTGATCACAGTTCTTCTCCATAACTTGACTAGTGTGTAAATTAATTCAATGCAAAGTTATACATGGAAGATATATGGGATTCCATGCCATCTGGGGGAGGGAGGTGGGAAGGGAGGGAAGAAAATCTGGAACTCAAAATTATGTAGAACCGAATGTTGTAAACTAAAAACAAAAATTAAAAAAAATGTGAAAAAAAGAAATGTATTTAGTCTAGGAATAAACAATACTTGTTGGAAAGCCAAAAAAAAACAAATGAAATGAGAGCATGGGAGGGAAAAGTATAGAATTAATGTGAATTATAAGAGAAGGAATTGGAAAGGGAATTAATAGCTTCATACAAAAGATACAAAAGCTTGCTAAAGCAACACATTCCCTGAAAATTAGAATGGAACAAATAGAAGCCCATGTCTCCATGATACAACAATAAATTTTAAACAAAGTCAAAATATTGAAAATGAAAAAAATCAAAGGTATTTCATAGAATGAACAACTGACCCTTGAAAACAGACAAGGGAGAAAAGAAATTTAAGAAACATTTCACTAACTAAACACCATCACCAAAAAAAGAGCTGAGTCAAATTTAAAAAAAAAACTGCCAAGATGTCTTGGAACCTTAGGGCAAAGTGGAAATAGAAAGAATCCATTGGTTACCTCCAAAAGAAATCTCAAAATGAAAACTCCCAGGAACTTTATAGCCAAAACCAGAGTGTCCTGGTCAAAGAAAAAATACTGAAAGCAAACAGAAAGAAAGAATTAAAATGCCAAGGAATCTCAGTCATAATCACACACAATTTAGTAGGCATTACCATAATTGAGCAGAGATCTTAGAATACAATATTCTAAAAAGCAAAGGATATGGGCCTATGATCAAGAATAACCTAGTAACCAAAATTGAGTATAATCCCATAGGGGAAAAATGAATCTTTAATAAAATAGAAGACTTCTGCCAAGATGGCGGCTGGAAAGCAGGGACCAGCTTGAGCTCCCTGCCGAGTCCCTCCAAAAACCTATAAAAAATGGCTCTGAACCAATTCTAGAATGGCAGAACCCACAGAACAGCAGAGGGAAGCAGGGCTCCAGCCCAGGACAGCCTGGATGGTCTCTGGGTGAGGTCTATCCCACACGGAGCTGGAAGCTGGGAGCTGGGAGCTGGGAACGGAGTGGAGCAGAGCCCAGCCTGAGCAGCATGGACCAACCAAACTAGGAGCCGGGCGGAGCGGGCCCTAGTGCCCTGAATCAGTGAGCTGTGGCAGTTACCAGACTTCTCAACCCACAAACACCAAAGACTGCGGAGAAGGTTAGTGGGAAAAGCTGTGGGAGTGGAAGGAGTTCGGGGTTCGGCTTCCAGCCCCGGGGGCAGCGGAGGTGGGGCAGCTACAACTGCTGCTGCTTCTGGCCCCAGGCCCACCTGGTGGGAGGAATTAAGTGGCGGATCAGAGCAGGAGTGCATGTCCTGCTGAAGATCTAAGCCCAGCCCGGGTTGGGGGTTCTTGGGGAAGGAGTAGTGCTGCTGTGACAGAGCTGGCACCTCCCCCCCAAACGTGGAACATAGAACTCGTTAGTCTACAAGCAGTCATACCCCACTGAAAAACTCAAGGGTCAAGTTAGTTGGTTGGGAATATGGCCAGGCAGCGAAAACACACCCAGATTCAGTCTCAGACTTTGGATTCTTTCTTTGGTGACAAAGAAGACCAAAACATACAGCCTAAAGAAGACAACAAAGTCATAGAGCCTACAACAAAAGCCTCCAAGAAAAACATGAACTGGTCCCAGGCCATGGAAAAGCTCAAAAAGGATTTGGAAAAGCAAGTTAGAGAAGTAGAGGAAAAATTGGGAAGAGAAATGAGAAGGATGCGAGAAAACCATGAAAAACAAGTCAATGACTTGCTAAAGGAGACCCAAAAAAATACTGAAAAATACACTGAAGAAAACAACACCTTAAAAATAGATTAACTCAAATGGCAAAAGAGCTCCAAAAAGCCAATGAGGAGAAGAATGCCTTGAAAGGCAGAATTAGCCAAATGGAAAAGGAGGTCCAAAAGACCACTGAAGAAAATACTACTTTAAAAATTAGATTGGAGCAAGTGGAAGCTAGTGACTTTATGAGAAATCAGGATATTCTAAAACAGAACCAAAGGAATGAAAAAATGGAAGACAATGTCAAATTTCTCATTGGAAATACCACTGACCTGGAAAATAGATGCAGGAGAGATCATTTAAAAATTATTGGACTACCTGAAAGCCATGATCAGAAAAAGAGCCTAGATATCATCTTCCAAGAAATTATCAAGGAGAACTGCCCTAATATTCTAGAGCCACAGGGCAAAATAGAAATTGAAAGAATCCATCGATCGCCTCCTCAAATAGATCCCCAAAAGAAATCTCCTAGGAATATTGTCACCAAATTCCAGAGCTCCCAGATCAAGGAGAAAATACTGCAAGCAGCCAGAAAGAAACAATTTAAGTATTGTGGAAACCCAATCAGAATAACCCAAGATCTGGCAGCTTCTATATTAAGAGATCGAAGGGCTTGGAATACGATATTCCGGAGGTCAATGGAGCTAGGATTAAAACCTAGAATCACCTACCCAGCAAAACTGAGTATCATGCTCCAAGGCAAAATATGGATTTTCAATAGAATAGAGGATTTTCAAGCTTTCTCAGTGAAAAGACCAGAACTGAATAGAAAATTTGACTTTCAAACACAAGAATCAAGAGAAGCATGAAAAGGTAATCAAGAAACAGAAATTGCAAGGGACTTACTAAAGTTGAACTGTTTTGTTTACATTCCTACATGGAAAAATGACGTGTATGATTCATGAGACCTCAGTATTAGGGTTTCTGAAGGGAATATGCATATATATATATGTTTATGTATATATATATGTTTATGTATATATATATATAAGTGAATGTGTATGTATGTATATATCTATGTGTATATATATGTATATATGTATATACATATATATATAAAAGAGAGAGCAGACACAGGGTGAGTTGAAGATGAAGGCAAGATACCTAAAAGAAATAAAATCAAATTAAGGGATGAGAGAGCAACATACTGAGAGAGGAAAATAGGGAGAGATAGAATGGGGTGGATTATCTCGCATACAGGTGGCAAGAGGAAGCAGTCCTGTGGGAGGATGGGCGAGGGCAGGTGAGGGGGGAATGAGTGAACCTTGCCCTCATCAGATTTGGCCTGAGGAGGGAATACCATACATACTCAATTGGGTATCTTACCCCACAGGAAAGAAGAGGGAGGAAGATAAAAAAAATAAAGGGGGGGGATGATGGAGGGGAGGGCAGATGGGGGTGGAGGTAATCAAAAACAAACACTTTCGAAAGGGGACAGGGTCAAGGGAGAAAATTCAATAAAGCGGGATGGGTTGGGAAGGAGCAAAATATAGTTAGTCTTTCACAACATGAGTATTGTGGAAGGGTTATACATAATGATAGGTTGAAGTGGGTACTAGGTTGGGCCTAGGTTGAATTGCTTGACTTCTTAGGGAGGGTGGGTGGGAAGGGAAGAGGGAAGAGAATTTGGAACTCAAAGTTTTAAAAACAGATATTCAAAAACAAAAAAAAAAGTTTTTGCATGCAACTAGAAAATAAGATACACAGGCAATGGGGCGTAGAAATTTCTCTTGCCCTACAAGAAAGGAAGGGAAAAGGGGATGAGAGGGGAGGGAGGTGATAGAGGGGAGGGCTGACTGGGGCCAGAATATATGCCATCTTGGAGTGGGGGGAGGGTAGAAATGGGGAGAAAATTTGTAATTCAAACTATTGTGAAAATCAATGCTGAAAACTAAATATGTTAAATGAATAAATTTAAATTAAAAAAAATAATATAAAATAGAAGACTTCTAAGCATTCTTGATGAAAAGACCTGAGCTCTATAGAAACTTTGAAGTTCAAACACAGGAGCTAAAAGAAACATAAAAAAGTAAATATGAATGAACAATGATAAAGGATGTAAGAAAGGCAAAATTGCTTATATTCTATTGTAGGAACATGAATAGGGTGATCTCTCTGAATCCTATCACCATGAAGGGTCAAAGAATCTAACTAAACAGAAGGGCTGAGAGTGATTCGGCCATGTCTTGATGGTCTTAAAAGAAGAATATAAATGGAGGGGGAGAGGACAATACTACAGGAGGAAAGGGAGAGGAAGGTTAGGGGAAATTATCTCACATAATCAGGCTGTACATGTAGAAGTCTACACAAACTAGGAGGAAGGAGTAGGGGGAATGACTGAAACTTACACTTCACTCTCATCTGAACTGGTCAAAGGACAGAAGAATATGTACACACACAGTGGAGTGCAGAAAGACATTTTACTCAACAGGGATGTAGGGTAAGGAGGGAAGGGAGAAGGAGAAATTAGAAAAAATATGGACTAAGGGAGGGATTAGTCCTAAGGAAAATAACCTCTAAGGATATGCAAAAGTATTTACAGTTCTTTCTGAGGTGGCAAAGAATGGGAATCATAGAAAGTACCCATTGATTGGAGAATGGCTGAACATGTTTTTTATAAATGTGATGGAATATTATTGTGGCATAAAAATGATAAAGGGGCTATTTTCAAAGAAACCTGGGGATACTTGTAAGAACTGATGCAGAGTGAAGTGAATGGAGCTGAGAAAGCAATTTATACAATAATGACTAAAACACTGGGCCGAATTTAATTGAATGAAAATTAATAGGACTAAAAGTAAAGTATTTCCCTTGGGTTAAAAAATACTAGGCAGTGTTTTATCTGAAAAATACCAGGACATTTTGTTGGAGTTCAAAGCGAATAAAATGTAAAAGAATGAGTAAAAAATTTAATACGACATCCAAAAAAAGATTGTACGATTTTATGTTGCATTAAGAGAGGAATAGTATCTAGGAAAAGGAGGTTGTAGACTACTGTACCTTGCCCTGCTCAGAACACATCCAGAGTATTGTATTTTAAGGAGGACATTGACCAGCTAGAGATTATTCAGAGGAGACAACCAGAAGGATTGTGTGAAAGGTCTCAAGTTTCTGTCAAATGAGAATCACTTGAAGGAAGTGACAATGTTTCTCTTAGAGTAGAAAAGGCTCAAGGGAACATAATAATCCTCTTCAAGTACCAGGAAAGTTGTCATGGAGTCTCTTTGGTGCAGGAGGGGAGAATCAAGAACAATTTCATCTTTGTAACATCTCTCCACTATTCCCCCTTCTCTTCTCTAATACTGTCACCACCCTGGTGTGGGCCCTCATCTCCTCACTCCTGGACCTTTGCAATATCCTTCTGGTGGATCTGCCTGCCTCAAGTCTTTACTCAATCCAACTTATCCTCCATTCTGCCACCAAAGTGATGTTCCTAAAGCACACATCTAATCACGTCACCCCCTACTCAAGAAATTCCAGTGGCTCCCTATTTCCTTCAGGATCAAATACAAAAGGGGGCAGCTAGGTGGTGTAGTGGTTAGAGCACTAGGCTTGTGTAGTAGTAATTTAGATTTGAAGATCTTTCCCACCCATTAATAGGCCATGTGACCTGCTTGCATCATAGGAAGCCTAAGTCACATATGGTGGGAAGACCTTCCTGACAGGAAAAGGGGGGAGGGAGAGAGAGAGAGAGAGAGTAGTTATGTTTGCTAATGGCTGCTAATGGCTGTTGTGATAGCTAGAGCTGAACAGACTGTGACTTAGCTGTACTGTGAGCTTGTTTTGGGGAAGACCCCAGCAGGGGATCAGAGAGGTTTGGGGATGGTGAGGCTCCAGGGTGTGATATTATGTATTGAACGTTTTCTGCTGTATTGGATTGGATAAATGGCTTGTGGGATATGGTTCTCTGATGTCTGAATAAATGGTTTACTTCTTCTACCTTCTACATGGAGAGTCTCGTATACTTTGTGATATAGAACTACATAGGCATTTTGACAATTATCATCTACATTCTTATTATTGCCTTAGAGATACATTATTAGGCAATGAGGGTGGAATTGCAAGGTATAAAATCTCTATTTAGAGGTAGAAGGGCTGGTATTGGTAATTAAGGAGGGCTTTTAGCACTTTTTCAATCAAGTACCTTTGAAGATTTTGGCCTTTGTTTCCTTGATTAAATCAGTATTCCTTGATGACCTCCTTGCTTCAAGGGAAAGTCTAGTTTACACAGGTCTGGGTGACATGTTTGTGACCTCAGAGGCTTTTGGACCATGATCGGGTTTAAGTCACATTTTTGTGATGCTTTTGGGTCACGTAGGTGAGCTGCATGTGTGACTCACTATTGAATCTGAACAAGATATATAAACCCAGAGGGTGAAGTTCTCCCTGGGGGCTCTCACTCCAGGAGGAATGTTGGCATGGGACTCTGGGCAGCTGCTCTAAGAGCCTCCCGGCCCATCAACCAAGATGTTGATGGTTTCTTGGTAACTATGAATTGTGATCTGGTCTGGTTTATATTGTGTATGTTTGTAACTTGTTTGTATTTGCTCTGAAGTTCAGGGTGCTGGCTTTTTCCCCTGCACTAAGTGAATGTGCTAAGTGAACGATATTTCTTTGTTGGATTGAAATAAGATTGTTAACCCCTTAATGTTACTTTCCTTAGTAAAGCAAATCAAAAGAAACTGTGCTGGCAGCATTCTGGTTTTTGGGCTTGTGTAGGTCTTTCACTCCCACAATAGCTGCTAGCTGAATTGTTGCAACAGGACTTCAGAAGAAGTGGTTGTCCCAGGATGGGAGGATGTCACTTATTGCTCCCTAGCAAGGGAATGGTCTAAGGGCACT
This sequence comes from Trichosurus vulpecula, assembly GCF_011100635.1. Taxonomy (NCBI): domain Eukaryota; kingdom Metazoa; phylum Chordata; class Mammalia; order Diprotodontia; family Phalangeridae; genus Trichosurus; species Trichosurus vulpecula. Next base: position 53,875,871 of record NC_050576.1, on the reverse strand, counting down.
GGTCTCTGAGGACTGGAAGCAGAAGCTACAGGGTGGAGGACCTAGAGATTTGGAGTGATGCCTCTGAGAGTTTACTGTTGAGCCAGGAATGGGGATACCGAGAGTGATCTCTAGATGAGGCTGGATTTTACTCACAGCCTATAATATTGTATGTGAAAAAAAAAACAGACTATTAAAGGAGAGAGGTCATACAGTTGCTGAAATGTCTGAGAATACTCAGCCTATACCACAGCAAGATGGAGAAACTCAGGTGGTAGAACAGCAGGAAGCTAACAGCCTTGTTGTAAATACAGCTAGAAGGCAGAGGAAGCCAAAGAGGTCAAGAGTGCACCTCAGTTCAGCAGAGGGTGAGTCTAGCAGTCAGTCTGGTTACCATGATAACAGGGGCAGAGAATCTAGACAGAAGGATACAATGTCAGAACCACAGCCATGCGGCAAGTCTTTGTCACATCATACTTCTCACAGAGAATGTGAGATAGTATCACACAAGACTTCTCAAAGAGAAGTGCACTCAATATGGTGGAGGAAACAGGAAATGCAAGATCATCATACTCAGTTGAGGTAGATTTTGGAGGATTTTACACAGCAGGAAATCACAGATATCTTGAGTAGGTTCATCCAGAGAATGGGAGAATCATTAATATCTTGGATGCTGAGAATCAGTGATGAAGGGGCCACAGGAGTTTCTGCAGATTCTGTGAATTATATGAGATTCATAAGTATTCAAAAGAATTCTTTTGTACAGCAAGCTTTTATGGATTATCATTCACAAAGAACTAATCAAGTAACCAATTTGTTGGCTTTGGCTGTGACAGGCTGTAAAGAGGAATATCCTGCTGATACTATGTGGCCTACTGCAGATAGACCCTGATATTCAATTAGGGACTGTAGGAGAAAGTTAAAGGAGGAGGTAGTGAAGAGTGCTATTATGTTGGGGAATGCCAAAGTTTATTAGGAAACTCCCTTGGGAGTCTCTCTTAGGAAGTTGATCATTAAGACGGCACCCCTCCCCCACTTATAAACCTGTGATTCTGATTCTGCTGATTGCAGAAGTAGGGAACCCTCTTTCAGAGGTGCTGGATAAGATTTCACAGTTAAGTGACATAGGAGACTGGGGAAGACATAAGTTTCCTCAGAAGAGAAAGGCATATAGCCAATGGATACAACATCCAATGAATAGAATGACAAGAACTGTTTACTGCTCTATTGAAAGCAGAGGTAGATTTCAGAAGAATAGATGGTATTCCAACTAATGAGCTATACAAAATGTACCAAGATAAGGGGCTTAATAGAAAAAGGAATAGAGAAGTAAGAACTGCCGCTACAAATCTTACAGATCTTGAACCCTTGTATCCAAGTGAATCACACCTTCAAGGACACTAGGGAATAGGCCAAGCCCGAGCTCAGATTAAAGAAACACACAGACAGGATTACAGACCCCATACTAATCTGACTATATATTGGAAGAATGGATCAAATATTGTAACTAGGGCATTGATAGACACTGGGGCTGAGGTCAGCTTGATTTATGGAAACATTGATAAATTTAAGCATGGAACTCCTATTACCATCACAGGACTAGGAGGGGCTGAAATATCAGCCAAACAAGTGAAACTGATGATGAAAATTGGACAATTGCCTAAGAAAGAATATACCATGGCCATTGTACCCATTCCTGAATACATCATTGGAACAGATATATTGAAAGGTATGACTCTGAATTTGCCTGAGAGGAGATATCAATTTGCAATAAGGAAGATAGGAATTAATACAGTTTTGGTGGGAAAAGTAAATATGGACCCAATCACTTTACCTGAATCTTCTAAAGTAATTACTTTGAAGCAGTATTGTGTGCAAGGTGGGCAAGATGAAATTTCAATACTATAAAGGAATGTGTTGAAGTAGGAGTGTTAGTCCCTACAGCTATTCAGTGGAATAATCCTGTATGGCTGGTATGAAAGTCAGATGGAACATGGAGAATGAGAGTGGATTATAGACAATTGAATAAAGTGACTCCTCCCTTGTATGCTGCTGTTCCAGATACTGTTGCCTTAATAGAAAGGATCCAGAAATGTGATGGGACTTGGTATGCAGTTAGTGATTTGGCCAATGCTTTCTTTATGATCCCAATGGACTCCAAACAATGGGACCAGTTTGCTTTTATGTGGCAGGGCTGACAATATACTTTTACTCACTTGCCACAAGGATATCTGCACAGCCCAATTAGTTGTCATAGGATTGTGGCTGAAAATTTGGATGAATTGAAGTTACCTGGTGTACAGCTTACCCACTACATAGATAATATTTTGATATGGGGAGAAACTGTAAAAGATGTGGAAAGAGTTTGATGCTTTTAAGTGAGCATATGAAAAGCAAAGGATGGGAAATTAACCCTGCAAAGATTCAAGGGCCAGCTCAAACTGTAAAGTTTGGGGGTATACAATGGAATAAAGGACTGTGAGAAATTCTCCCATAAGCTCAACAGAAGATTCAAGATTTTCCTATCGCACCAACAAGAAGGAGGCCCAAAAGCTCATGGGACTGTTTGGATATTGGAGGCATTACATACCACATCTTGGACAAATTTTGAAACCCTCATATAAAGTTACCAGGAAAAAAATATGAATTTGACTGGGGACTTGAAGAGAGTAAAGCTTTTGAAGAAGCTAAAGCTGCTATACAATTGGCTCTGGATTTATGGCCGATACAGTCGACGAGTGGAATTACAAGTGACCATACAAGATGACTATATGAATTGGAATTTATGGCAGAAACAACAAAGTTGGAATGTACCCTTAGGATTTTGGTCAAGGAAATGACCTTCATCTGGATTACAATATACACCTTTTGAAAAGCAGTTGTTAGGTGCATATTGGGCTTTGGTAGAGACTGAACAACTGACTCTGGACCATGAAGTGATATTAAGGCCAGGAATCCCGATTATGACTTTGGTAATGAGTACACCAGCATCTCACAGAATTGGACATGCACAAGAGGCTACTATAATTAAATGGAAATGGTATACTTAGAATAGATCGAAAACAGGCAAAAGTGGAGTTTCTGTTCTTCATGAATCCATCACAAATGTCAAACTCAAAAAATCAGAAATAACAATCCTGATTTCAGATAAGGCAACAGTAAATTTGGACTTGATAAAAATATAATAAAGGAAATCATATTATGCTTAAAAGCACCGTGGATAAATAATTATCAACACTATGCTCATGTGTTTCAGAGAAGGGGAGGGAACTAAAGAATTTGAGGGGACTGGAGCAGCAAGTGGTAATGGGAGTTGAGTGAACCATACTGACTCCATTTTGTGACTCAATTCTGGAGTGAGTTCAGTTTCCCTTATATTCAATTAAGGGTCTAGTTAAATTTCTGTCCTGTGAGAAAACTTTATTCAATTGTGGGAATTGTGAGACGACTTTGTTGCATTGTTTGAACCAAGCTGGGCTACCCTTAACTACTGCTTAGAGACACTTAAGGGTCTCTAAGGTTATGCTGACCAGAAACCAGTCAGATTCAAAGACTGATGTGAGGAGTTTTCTCACAATTGTACATCTTATGTAACTCATAGGTCTTCTCTGAAAATTGGCCCCATACTGATCAATCAAGTTTTGTTTCCATGTTCCTTGAATTGTTCACAGACATCGGTGGGGGGTGGGGAGGGAATGGGACATCTTCTTTTCTGATTTCAGGGAATGTCATCTATTCTCTCTTCCCCCTCCCAAATTAGAAATTACCTATTCATTACTCCAATTAGAAATCAAATTCCTTAATTTTATATTGTTTCCTTTTAATTAATTGACCTTATTTGATGAATAGTTTTTAATGTACAAAAGTCTTTCTCTCCCTTCACTCAGGGTCCAGCCACAGGCTGAGGAAGGAGTCTGGTCCTGGTTTATTGAACAATTGGCCTGCATTGCTTAATTTATTGATATGCTCAGAAGACAGCACCTTTGTTTCCTCAGTCATTTCATCTTTCAACTGCCACATGTTTGCATCAAATAGCATAGCATCTAGATTCTCAAATTAGGTGAAATTAAATTACACATAGAAATAGTTAGCAACATGATAATACTGGGAGAATATAACGTACACTTTGCAGAGCTAGATAAATCTAAGCAAAAGATTTACAAGAAAGAAATTAAAGTTGTATATAGAACTTTAGAAAAATTAGAGATGCTGGGTCTCTGGTGATTATGGAAAGGGAATATTATTATCACTCTCTTTACACCCTCACCTCTTCCAATCTTCCCTATTACTGTAAAGGAAATTAGCATCCTACCAGTTCCCCAGACTCGCAATCTAGGTGTCACCCTGAACTCCTCACTCTCTTTCACCCTCCCTATCCAATCTGTTGCCAAGGTCTATAGATTTCACCTTTGCAACATCTCTTCATTATGTTTCCTTCTCTTCTCTGATGTTGCCAATACCCTGGTATAAGCCTTTATTTTCTCATGTGTAGATTATTGTAGCATGCTAGTTGTTCTGACTGCTGAAAGTCTCTCCCCACTTCAGTTTTTCCTTCATTTAGCCACCAAAGTGATTTTGCTAAAGCACAGGTCCAACCATGTTATACCCTTACCCCCATCCCTCTACACACCACAAACACACACACACACACACACACACACATGCATACTCTCTTTCTCTCTCTCTTTCTCTCTCTCCCTCTCTCTCTCTCTCTCTCTCTCTCTCTCTCTCTCACTCTCTCTCTCAATAAAAATGGTTCCCTGTCACCTCCAGGATCAAATACAAAATCCTCTGTTTGACATTCAAAACCCTCCACAACTGTCTCTCCTCACCAAATGTTTCCAGTCTTCTTATATCATATCATATAATGCACCACGTAGTCTTTGATCCAGTGACACTTGCCTCTTTGGTGTTGCTGAATCAAGACCCTCAGTCCTTTGGATCTGGGCATTTTCACTGCCTGTCCCTCATGCCTGGTATGCCTTCTCTCCTCATCTCCATTTACTGGCTTCCCAGGACTCCTTTAAACCCCAAATAAAAATCCCATCTTCTACTAGAAGTCTTTCCCAACACCTCTAAAGTCTAGTGTTTTTCCTCTTTTTATTGTTTCCTATTCAACCTAAATATAGCTCACCTATATGTAGTTTTTAGCATGTTGTCTCTCTCACTACATTATAAACTCCTGAGAAGGGGATTACGTGTATTGAATATACTAATAACTTAGTTTTCTCACAAACTGCTTCTCTGACTTGGGAGTCAGAGCTTATGATGCAGCTTAAAATGATCAATTAAACATTGACAATGCTCACAATCACTGCCTGTGTACCTGAAGTGAAGAGAATCAAAGATTGTGGAACCTGTTCCCATCACAGAACTCTGGTCCTGTAACCTACCAAGTAATGACTCCCAAGAACTCGAGCAATATTGCCCCCAATGGACTCCAGAATTGTTGTATTGTCTTCCATTTGCGGGTTTGTCACAGGGAAACACTCTGGCCATGGAAAACATTGTAATCCACCTTCTCCTCTCCCTTCCCATTGTGATCTATGTATATAATCTCTGTCTTCAATTCAGCAACGTGGAATTCTGATCAACAGAATTCCTGATTTGTACATGCATTGCTCATAATGAAACCAACTAATTAAATGGTTACCTGATTAGTGGCACTTTGTCTCTGGCCTGCTGTTTCATCATTCTCAGATTAGAAACTGGCTCAGCACAATCCTGTTAACAGTCTCCCGGGAATGCCCTTTGGCTTTCTGTGTATCCCTAGTGCTTAGTATTGTGCCTGGCATTTAGTAGGCCTCAATAAATGCTTATTGTTTGACTGAATAGAAAAGATATTACATATTTCTCAGCAGCACATGACATCTTTACAAAAATTGAGTACATATTATGTCCCAGAAACTTCACCAAACATGTAGAAAAGCAGAAATAGTAAATACACAATTTACTGACAATAATGCAATAAAAATTATTTTCAATAAAGGGACCTTGAGGAAAAAAAGTGATTCAAAACTAAATAGCTTAATTCTAAAGAATCAGTAGGCCAAAGAAAAATGATAGAAATGAGAGAAAATTTCATTAAAAATGATAATAATGAGACAGCACACCAAAAGCTTATAGGATGCAGCCAAAGTAGTAGTAGAAGAAAATTTGTATCTCTAAGTGCTTTTATTTCAATAAAAAAGAGAAAGAGCAAATTAATGAAAGGGCATGTAACAAAAAAACCCCCAAACCCAATAATCTTGAACAATCCCCATTCAGGCAACAAAGTAGAAATTCTCAAAATTATAGAAGAGATTAGTAAAACTGAAAGCAAAAAGACCATTGAACTAACTAATAAACCTAGAATTCATTTTTTGAGTAAGAAAAACCATATTAAATAATTAGCGAATCTGACTCTAAAAAGAAAAAGAGGAAAGCCAAATTATTTGTATGAAAAATGAAAAAAGAAAAGCCACAATGATTGAAGAGGAACTACAGAAAATTATGAAAAACTATTTTACCATTCAAAATGATTATAGAATATAAGTTTGGCTAATAGGACTGAAAAGGTAAACGACAAATTTTGGAAGGCATATTAATGAGACATTAATGCACTGTTGGTGGAGTTGTGAGCTGCTTCAACCATTCTGTAGAGCAATTTTGAACTATTGTAATAGCGATTAGATTTATTACCTTACTGTTTCAACTATGTTTGCCCAAAGGGGAATAAAACCATGCATACCCTTTGAGCTAGCAATATCACTACTAGGTCTGTATCCCAAAATAGATTAAAAAACAAAAAGCAAAAGGACCTATATGTACAAAAACATTTATAGCAGATCTTTTTCTGGAGGCAAAAGATTGGAAATTTAGGGGGTACCCATCAATTGGGGAATCACAGCTGAACAAGCTGTGGTATGTGATTATGATGGAACACTATTGTAGTATAACAAATGATAAGCAGGATACTCTCAGAAAAACCTGGAAAGACTTGCATGGGCTAATGCAAAAGGAAATGTACTATGTACAAAGTAACAACAATATGGTAAGATGATGATCTGTGAATGACTTAGCTCTTCTCAGCAATACAATGAACCAAGACAACTCGGAAGGACTTATAACGAAAAATGCTACCCATCACAAGAGGTAGAACTGATGGTGTCTAAATAGGGATTGAAACATATCTTTTTAAATTTTATTTTTCTTGAAGTTTTTTGTCTGTGTTTTCTTTCATGACATGACTATTATGGATATGTTTTGCATGACTATACATATATAACTTTTATCTAATTGTTTGCATTCCAATGTCTGTTGTGGAAAGGTAGGAAGGAAAAGAATTTGGAACTCAAAGGTTTAAAAACAAATACAAAAAATTGTTTTTACATGTCAAGGGGGAAAAATAAAATACTAAATTAAAAAAACAAAAAATAATTAGACAAACTATAAAGAATTTGAGAATGTATTATATGTGAACAAAACTGATAACTTAGAGGACATGGATGAATACTTTCAAAATACAAAGTATACAGAGTAATATAGGCTATTTAAATAGCAATATCAGAAAAAATAAATTGAAAAACCTATGAACTACCAAAGAAAAAACTCTAAGGCCTGATTGATTTATAAGTGAATCCTATCAAATATTCAAAGAATAATAAATTCCAATATTCCACAAACTGTTCGCAGTAATGAGAAAACAAGACACCCTTTCTGTCTCTTTCAATGGCACAAATATGGTCTTGATACTTAAATCAGGGAGAGACAAAAAAGAGAAAGAAAACTACAGAGAAATATCCCCAAGGAACCCTGATGGAAATATTTAAAATAAAATACAGCAAGCAGACTGCAATAACATATCAAAAAAGATTGTATACTATGACTAGACTGAATTTTTTAACATAAACAGTGTTGGTTCAATGTAAGGAATGCTATAAATATAACAAATCACATCAATATACATAAGAACAATGATATGATTATATGAATAGAGGCAGAAAAGAATTTTTAACAAAATCTTGCATCCATTCTTATTAAAAATTTTAGAAAGCATAGGAATAAAAGGCTTAATAAAAATCATTTTCACTAACTAAACATGCGTTCTGAGGAAACAGAATGTATATCCTTAACGTCACCCAGTGAAAAGACTGAAGAAATGAGTGGGAGAATGAAAGAAGTGCTGTCCTTGTATTAGGAAGCCAGAGATAATAGCCTCCTGATAGACAAGTGCCAGAGAGACACAGCAAATGCTTAATGAGCATGATGGAATTGAATTGAGATCATCTGGTAAAACCCTCTCTTCTGGCAGATGGGTAACCTGAGGCCCCAGCTGAGCTGATTTATCCATCATCATGTTATTAGTAAGCAGAAGAGGCACTGTTTAGACCCAGCTCCAGGATTCCTTCTCCAGCACCATGCCACCTCTCATCCCAGGATGCCTTTGAGCTGCCTCCCCTAACCCACATCACCTGCCCTGAGCAAAGAGATTGGGTCCCAACCAGAACAGCAGCACTGAGATGCCCACCTCCCAAGGGAACAATCCTAGAAAGGATTGATTAGAAGTTACATTCCCTGACCCTTGCCTTTCTTTGAATCAAGCAGGTAAAGTAGTACCTTTTTGTTTCTTGTTTTGGAGTGCTTCTCAGCACTGAGGTAATCAAATACCTTTGATGAGTCTTGCCTTTCAAATGTAATGACAAGCAAAGTGAGGTCTTTGGTTTTGGAGTGCTTCTCATCACTGTGGCAATGGGGTGTCTTTGAGTCTTGCCTTTGTTTGAATCAAGAGTCATTGATTGGAAAAATTGCATATGATGTGGGACTAGTGATTAAAGATCTCCTCCCACATCCCTTTTGCTAAGTACCCACTGAGCCCTCAGGGCCCTGAACAGGGTATACGAGCTGTGAGGTTGGCATTTTATTTTTGGGGATACACTCATGGGAAGAGTGCTGGTGATTTGCCAAGATGAAACTCTGGGTAGCCGTAGGAGCCCCCTGCCCCCAGCTTTGAAAATCTAGATATTGGTGCCCCTCTCGCTGGTAACTATGTGTGTAATATCCTGGTCAGACAGAGAGAAGCCTGTCTGTTGATTTCTCAGCATTATTTCCTCCGTGTATATGATTTGTCCTTGTAATTTCTGTTTGTGTTTTCTCTGAATTTCAGGATGCTGAATTTTCCCCCTGAACTAAGGGAATGATATATGTATGTTTAATTAAAGTGAGATTATTAACCCCTTAAAGTTTCTTTCCTTAGAAAAGCAGATCAAAAACCCTGTGCTAGCAACCCTCCTGTGTGCTCTCGTTGTTGGCCTTGTCGTTATTCTTTCACCACCACAGCAGCTGCTAGCAACATGGTTGTTTACAATGCTTCAAAGGGGAGCACAGACAAAGAAGACTAATGTAAAAACCAGAAAGGTTTCCATAAAGCACCAGACTTTTCAAAAGCAGGCTGTGACAAAACAGGTGCCTGAGGCCCACTGTCTTCTGTCCCAGGACTTTCCATCTCAACACAAACCAGGGACTATTTAGAGGTGGGACAGGGAGATTGGGGGCACAGCGACACCCTATTTCATCTCCTGTAGATCATCCTGACCTAAGGGGAACCATGCTCAGCTACCTCCTGCCCCACCCCAACACCTATGGAAGGAAAAAACTGCCTCTACAGCCAAGGCCTGCCCTAGGGATAGAGCAGTGTCAGGAGGGGGCAGAGCAGTTGCTCTAAAGGGACCGAGAGAATTGGGATTGTCCAGAGTACTGTGCAAGAGTGATTCAGGACATGGAGTCATTTGGGTTGGGTAGATGCTGGCAGCAGAGACAGGCAGTGTAAACACTGACAGTCAATTGCCTCCAAGTCCTTAAAAGCAGTTTAGGATTCACACAGACAACTGCAAAAGAGATTTTCAAATCCATTTTCCTGTAATGGCAAAGTTGACTCAGGAAGCTGCTGGTCTCTAGCCTTAGGTCCACCAGATCCCTCAACCTGGTGCTTGTGGGAACAAGCAGGTTAAGGCCACTGAGGGAGAGTTAGAGGTGGTCACCACTAGGGGTGATTCTGATAAGTTGAGTGTCCTGATACTTATTCCTCAGGATTACCTGTGTTAACTGCATGGAATCAACTTCTAACTTGAGAGTGGCCAGAGCTGAACAGAGCACACCAGAGACAAGAGAGTTAGAAATCAAACAGAACTTTTATTTTAAAGTGAGGAAAACAGCTTACAAGCAAGGACACAAGTGCCCCGGCCCCCGTCCCTATTGGGGGACCCGCTTTGGTGTGGTCAAATCTCAACACTTATACCAGTGGCTGTGCAGTGAGCTGTAACCCTGACAAAGAGGGGTAACCACAACAACATGACGAGTTTGATTCATAGTGAGGCTTCATGACTAAAACTTGTCCGAGCTCAGAGAACATCTGGCACTGGTCGAAGCAATGCAATAATTATATGATTTTGCCAGAGAGTGACATCATCCAGAGGCTGAGCACAAAGGATTGTTGTTAATTCCAGCTTAGGATACCACTTGCTTCTCAGGTATCTCCTAATATCTTGACACTTCTGTACTTTACAGATGAATAAGACACTGAAATCTCCACCTAGAGAAAACAGGGAGATGAGGAATACCTGGGGAGGTGGGATGTGTAGAGCAGAACAGATGGAGCAAGAGAGAAACATAGGAGTTAAGTAAGAAAGGGGAAAAGAGGAAGGGGTGGAGCGTGCGGGGAAGGAGCTGAGGCAACACAGTTCCCTTAGTCTTTCCTGTCTCATCAGGAGTGTTGGCTGTAAATGAAAAGAAAAGTTGTCAGCCCCAAGCACTGTTACATTAAAGCATTTATAAAGTTCTAGAGATATTATTGCTGTTGTTTGTATACATAAGAGAGAAGCTAAAAAGTACAACCCAATCACCTACAAATTGAAAAAAAAGATCCAAGCTTGTCTTTCCTCAGGCCCTTTCTGTAAGCCAAGAGCAAGGTGGCCAGATTCCTTCCCTGAGCTAGCCCTACCTCCTGGCCCCACAGCTGCTGCTGGGTCGGCCACACACCTCCACTCCAGAGCCCTGACTCCTCACCCTCCTTAGCTGAACATCTTTGTCTTCTACCAATGGACACTGGATTTGAACCCAGAAGATCTGGATTTGAATTCTACTTCTACCACTTAGGATCTGCATATGGTGTACTGGCGAGAAGGCTTGATTTGGAGTCAAAGCAGAGCTCTGCCACCATGTGCTTTACAGCAAGTCACTTAACTTCTATGGGCCACGGTTTCCACATCTGTAAAATGAGGGGATTGGACTAAATGATCTCTGATCCTGTGATTTTATGATCTTGGGCAAATCATATGATCCTTTTGAATCTCAGTCACTTCATCTGGGAAATGGGGATAAAAAATAATAGAGTAAATGCATTTTATAATAACTAATATAATACATAATGTAGGAATTGTAATATACATATATTATATAATAAATGAAATAGAAATTAAAAAGTTTTTAAAAATAAATTTTAAAAACTATTTAACTCACAGAGTTACTGTGAGGATTAACTTGTATAACTATCTGCCTTCTCCTCACAACAGGTCTCACAGTGCTCCTGAGAGTCCCATACTAGCCCTAGATACCTCTTACTCCCCTTCTTGAGAAGCACTGTCCTGAACTCCTGGTTGTGTAGGCTTTGCCATGTAATATCCTCACTTTTCCCCAACTAAAATGTTGTCCTAGCTGTGCTACAGAGCTGACCACGAGAGCTGAGCTTCTGCCCTCCTTGCAGCTCTGTTGAACTCCCACAAGCCTCCTTTTCTTCAACCCCCAGTTCACCTTGCAGTACCAAACAGGGCAAGGTGTATGTGTGTCCCACCATACACTGGGACAGTTAATGACAGGGCTATCTGTACTCACTTGGTTCCTCTGGGAGATTCTCTCCTTGTTCCCTGTGTTTAGGATTGTTTGGGAGAGCTAAGGCAGGGCACATATAAGGCCAGCGAGACAATGGGATAGAGTCATGCACCTCAGGACCAAGGATGGGGAAAAGTGTTTGATTAAAGGAGAAACAGACACCCCTTTAATGCCATCACGTACCACTCAATGTGATACTTTCTGAGACAATGGGAGATAAACAAGCACAAAGACCTTCGCATTTCTGTACTCCAGATCTCAAGCCGGGAGAGGTGATGGGTCAGGTGGGGAAGCACTAATCGTCATCTCATGTGGAGAGAAGTCTGTGTCCAAGACTAAACAGTGGCTGAGCCACTACCACCTTCCATCCCTCCCCCGTTCCACTGCCAGGAGAGACTAAGACTCCCACTTTCCCTGAGAGTTCAGCTCCAAATCACAGAGGCCCCTCAAAGTAGCACTCAGGTTACTCAGGGAAATCTGGTTGGAAGCATGGGGAGAAAGAAAAAGGCAGCCAAGTGTGGTGTAAAGAGGCCAGATTGGAAGGTAGAGGACTACTGTAATTCTGTCTCTGCCTCTTTCTATTTGTGATGCTAGAGAAGCTGCTTAACCTTTCTAGGCCCCTACTACCTCATCTGTAAAGTCAGGAGACATTGTTAGATCCCTTCCTTCTCTTAATCTGTGATCCTCTGAAATCACAAACTTTGCCTTCCCATTTTCACACCCTCCCCCACAGCCTGTCTGACTAAGGGCACCATTGAAGAATGCAGTTGGGATAATTCCAGCCCAAGGCAAAGGAAGTGGTCATTACTAAGTCTAGAGGATTCTCCAAAGAGACAAGAAAGCTGATAACTAAGTGGAATAGTTGGGGGTGTGTCTCAGAGGTCACTCAGTCTAGCTTATAATTTGTCTCAGAGACTATATTTATCCCTGTTACTTACTATTTCTCTTATCATATATTTGTTTCTTCATCAAGTTAGGTTTTTCATGTGATAAATTGTGATGCTTTTTACTTATTAGATTTGTAAAGGACCATCCCCAAGCTCCTGACTCCAGTATCTGTGGAATAAAAGAACTCCCCTGCTGTGTTAATGAATCTTGCAGTTATACATATGTGTATGGCTAAGGATTCTCTAGGCCAGTGAAACAATGGTCCTGATCCAGGGTCTGAGGAAGGACAACGCTGGCACCTTGGCCAAGAAGGGAGCACATTATGTAAGAAACCAAGGGGAACCACATACCTGGTTCTTAGATTTTCTTGGAGAAATACAGGGCAGCAGCAGCAATTATACCAATCACAATCACCAGGAGCAATATTATTATAACCACTTTCATGGTGCTCATCTTCCCTTCTGCCCTCGGGAGAGAGAGATCTCAAGGTAAACAGTACTCCTTCTTCCCTAACTCTATTCCCTCTTTACCTTCCATTATTGCTAAATTAGTCTTGCCCCAGGCTTCCCAGTTACTCCTCACTTATCTTTAGTAGCCAAGCATGCTTCTAGTCTCAGCTTCCTGGTTTTCTAGGCTTCTTTTAGTTTCAGCTCCAATCCTACCTTTGGCAAGAAGCCTTCCCCAGTCCCCCTTAATTCTACTACCTTTCCTCCAAGATGAGCTCCAATTGGTGCTATATATCTTGATTATACAGAGTTGCTTAGATGATATCTCCCTCATTAGGTTGTCACCTCCTAAAAGTCAGAGACTATTTTTTTCTTTCTTTGCATCCACAGAGCCTAACATAGTACAGGACCTGACACTTAATAAGTACTTGTATATGTTTTGTTGACTTAATCCAGGCTCCTTCATGTTTCTGATGGAGGCCTTCACTCATAACCTTGTAGAGGACCCCCAGAGTCTGAAGAAAAGAACACTGCTCAGGCCTCTCTTACAAGGAGAGGCCATTTGCACAGTCTTAACACAGTCTCTACCTGGATACAGAACTATCCTGAAGAAGGCAGCCTGGGAGATGGTACAGGATAGGTTGTGGGTTTCTAGGAGTACTTTATAAGTTTTATATGTGAATGATCTTCTCCCCCAACTTAGGGGCTTCCTTTGATATTCTGGGGTCATCTCAAGAGTCATTGAACAGCTGTCTTCTTAAAGTTTGTCACTCCAAAGGAGGTGAGCATAAAGGGACTGGACCTCTGACTAGGACTGCTAAAAACCCTGCCCATCTGACCTGATTGCCACATAGTGGGACTGCCATGACTCTCCGTGGCTCTTTGACTCAACTGGAATTATTGAGGGAGTGGTATGACACAGCGTATATGGTGCTGGGCTTGGAATAAGGAAGACCCTCATTCAGATCCTGCTGCTGTGTTGTCATGGAGATGTCACACCTCTCTGAGCCTCAATATCTTACATTTAAAATGATAATAACAGTCATAATAATGCCTGGGGGTCAGTTTTATTTTTCATGGAGATTAAACGACACATGTATGAAAGACTTAGACTTGAAAATACTACCTAAATGTCAATTATTCCTAGTCTCTCTTTGTAGCATCTCCTTGTCCTCCCCATAAGAACCACATAATCCCAGTCCTAGGTGTGTCTCTGTCCCCTTCAAATGCCTTGGCCAAGTATTATTACCTTTGACAGTGATAACCACAGCTGCAGATACACGGGTAGTACACCCTATGTTTCCTTGACAGTAGTAGGATCCACTGTGAGTACAGTCCACTTGATGGACAATATGATTGAAAGCCCGATTGTGAAACTTTAAGGATTGGTTGTTGTGGTAGTATGTGACTTTGTGCAGAGGTTTGTTCCTCCAACTGTGGCACCTTAGGGTCATAGTGTCACCTTCTGTGAATTCTAGTCTCTCTACCTGGAGTAGCAGCCAATCTGAAAGATAAACACAAATGCCATTGGCTCAGGACATTTCAGCTTGTCCTAGAGCCTTGGGCCATCTAAGACATCCTGCCATCTGCAAAGACAAAGAAAAGCAGACCCTGATTCTGAACAGTGATTCCAGTCACTGAACCTGGCCAGGAGATGAATAGAATGACACTTGCTAGAATCTGCTCACACGTTGTTATTGTTGTTGTTGGTACTTTTTTCAAAGTGCACCAATCTTAGGTTGATGTCTTAGCTCAGGGGTGAATTCAATTTAAGAGTGGTGGAGTTGCACAAAGTCATCATATGCACTCTCACTTCCAGAGTCATCAAAGTCCCATGGCAAGACAAAAGGTAGGAGGACTGACAAGGGCCCAGGATATAGTGGATGACCCTGGCATCTTTGATCTCTGACCAAGCTCTAAGCACTCCACAGTGCCTGCTTCAGCCCCTTTCATGTCTGTTGGGACAAGGTGTTTTTATCCATCCATTCCACTGGCAGAAGTCTTCATATAGTTGGAGCAGTGTAACAACAATGCTACTTGCTACTACTGTGGCTGTTTAAAACCAGTAACACCAGCACACAGGAGGGCTGCTATCACAGGTTCTTTGATCTGCTTTTCCAAGGAAAGCAGCTTAAAGGGGTTTATAGTCTCACTTTAATCAAACATGCATATATCCTTCACTTAGTTTAGGGGAAAAAGTCAGCACCCTGATGTATGAGTAAGGCAATGATAATAATGTAGATGATAATTGTCAAAATGCCTATGTAGTTCTGTATCACAAAGTATATGAGACTGTCCACATAGAAGGTAGAAGAAGTAAACCGTTTATTCAGACACCAGAGAACCAGATCCCACAAGCCATTTATCCAATCTATCAGAGCAGTAAAACATTCACTACACAATATGACAACATGGAGCCTCACCAACCCCAAACCTCTCTGACCCCCTGCTGGGGTTTTCCCCAAAACAAACTCACAGTATAGTTTGTTCAGCACTATCACAACAGTGGCCATTAGCAGCCATAACTGGTCTCTCTATCTCCCTCTCTGCATTTCCTGTGACATAACTTCCTTTTTCTGTTAGGAAGGTCTTCCCACCACATATAATTTAGGCTTCCTGTGATGTAAGCAGGTCACATGGACTATTAATGGGTGAGAAAGATCTTCAAATCTAAATTGCTACTAAGGCTGAACTTCAGAGAAAACACAAACAGGAATTACAAGGAGAAATTATAAACAGAGCAAAATAGCACAAATCAACAGATAGGCTTCTATCTGACCAAAACATTACATACATAAGTACCAGAAAGATAAAGACCAACATCTGGGTTTTCAAAGTCATGGGGGCTCCTTAACGGCTACCCAGAGTCTCCACCTCAACACTCTTGCAATGAGTGAGCCCCAAATAAAATGCTAACCTCAGAGTATATATATACTTCTTCAGGGTCAGAGAGCTTCACACCTCTTGAGAGCTTCATACCTCTCCTGACCTAATTAGAAAAAGGGTGTGGTCCTTCCTACAAACACAGGCAAGACTCAGTCAAAGGCACTTGATTGTGTTAGTGCTGAGAAGCACTCTAAAAGGAAAAACAATAAAAAGTCCCACTTTCTTGCCCTTAATTCCACCCCTCTAGGATCCTTGGCCTTACAATCTAAATGGGTATGGACCTGGAACAAATAGAGGCACTATACTTTGTGAGCCCATCACATAATAACTTATTACTAAAGTGGGCCATACAGTCTTAAATAAAACATCATTCAGGATACCCTATAGCATTTCTCAGAACACCCACCCAGCATATATCATTGTTCAATAAACTTAACCATAACATTCATAGCAACACCCTTAAGCAAAACATCATTCAGTAGCCTTCCTCAAAATACTTGTTTCCACAAGCAGGGGGTCCCAGGTGAGGGTCTTCGCTAGCACAACATGTCATCCTTAAGGGGTAGCAGAAAATACAAATACCATCCATCCCCAGGTCACAACAAGTTACAATCTCCTCAGTCAATACAAAGTGTCCAAGTAAAGTCCTCTTTTCATCTTGACCCTAGGTCGACTTTCAAGACCCAAGTCCCTTTTTCTGTGGGCCACCTGCTCCCAGCACTTGAATGGATTCACATACAGGCGGCTCCTGCTCCTCTCTCTCAGCTCAGCAGGACTGCTACATTTCAAGTTCTGCCTGTTCCTGACTGACAGTAGTTTCCAGGGGCTCTGACCAAAGTTTCCATTTCTGAGAAAGCCAAGCTCCACATATAAGAAGCTCTCCACTCCTGTTCCAGGCTCCACAGAATCATAGTTACTACAACTGGGAAATAAACAATTATCCCACCCCCATACTTTCCTTTTAATTTTCAGATCCTACCAACTATGCCATTTTGTAACAATAATATTTCTTGCCATTTTGTAACAACAATGCTACTTGCTACTACTGTGGCTGTTTAAAACATAGCCCACCAGTACACAGGAGGGCTGCTAGTACAGGTTCTTTGATCTGCTTTTCTAAGGAAAGCAACTTAAAGGGCTTTACAATCCCACTTTAATCAAACATGCATATATCATTCACTTGGTTCTGGGAGAAAAGTCAGCACTTTCAACTTCATAGAAAACACAAACAGGAATTAAAAGGGAAATTATAAACAGAGCAAAATAGCACAAATCAACACACAGGGTTCTATCTGTCTGAACAAGACATTATATACATAGTTACCAGAGAGAGAAACACCAATATCTGGGTTTTGAAAGCTGGGGCAGGGGTCTCCTTAATGGCTACCCAGAGTCTCCACACCAACACTCTTGCAATAAGTAAGCCCCAAACAAAATGCTAACCTCAGAGTATATATACACTTCTTCAGGGCCAGAGAGCTTCACAACTCTTGAGGGCTTCACACCTCTCCTGACCTAATTAGCATAAGGGTGTGGGCCTTCCTGCAATGGAAAGCAAGACTCAATAAATGGCACTTGATTGCCTTAGTGCTGAGAAGCACTCTAAAAGAAAAAATCAATAAAAAGTCCCACTTCACTTGACCTTATAAGTAGACACCCCTGCAACTTGCCAATGGGTTTCTGCCCAGTGGGTTACCCTCAGCCTCAGTAACCACTCTGTCCAGATGGGTGACCACTGCACGTGCTACAGCTTCTTGGAACCACAGGGGAGAGTTGAGTTCCAAGTAGACGCCAGAGGTAGATGAACAGCCCAGAGATGGATTTAGCAAACCCTCACACTAGAGGTCCTAGTACTCCTTGAATACCCACACACCCTATCTGCCCACATATAATCCAAAGGGCTTACCACATATCAGAGCCAAAGAAATGGGGAAAGAAATGGGGAGAATGTGCAGGTAAGACAAACACTGGGCAACTTGGGAGGAATTAAAGAACTAGGCTGGGTCCTAAAACATTTTAGAGAATGTGAGGTGCTGTGTAATCTGGGGTCATAACTCTCAGCCTGCAGGGGATGCTAGTACAGAATAGTGAGCTGAACATGGGACTCTACTGCCCAACCAACTCCAATTAGAATCCCCATTGCCTCTAGGAAAAAATGCAAATTCCATTGTAGGCTGTGAAAAGCCTTTACCACATAGCCAGCCTCACTAGACATGAATCTTCCCTCCCTTACATTTGACCACCCAGCCAAAGTGGACTTCTCCCTGTTCCTCAAATGCTACTGTCAGCTTCCAACTCCAGGCTTTTCCACTGTGCATATCTACACCCCCACCCCCACCCCCACTCCCCCCATGCCTGGAATGCAGCCCCTCCTCACCTCTCCTTCATAAAGACCCTCTCTTCCTGTAAGATGCAGCTCAGGCAAGACCTTCTGCACCAAGCCTTTCCTGGTCCTCTCAACTGCAAGCAACCTTCCTTTCAAAACACCTTGTATATATAATATAGATACTTGTTAATTTTATATTTATGTTGTATATATATCATACATGTATATGTTATCATTATAAGGTGTGTATATACATACATACAGACATATTTTGTATATATATGTACTGTATCTATATCTATTACACGTACTTGTTACCTCCCCTATTAGAATGTAAGCTCTTTGTGACCAAGGATTGTTTCATTCTCTGTATTTGTATATCCAGTGCTCATTACATGATAGGCCTTTAATAAATACTTATTGACTGGTTAAATATAGGTCCCTAGTCTCCTGGTCGTTGGGGAGGGGGGTACTTCTGGAAATTTCCTGGCAGAAATGAGTAATGAAAATACTCAGTAAGAGAAACTTAGAACAAGGCAAGCTAAATTTGTACCTCAGAAGGGGCAACGGTGAAAAGGAGAATTAAAATAATCTGCGAATTTCTCAGGAATTCTTTTGCCCATCCCCTTTACATTAGTACTGCCAGGATATGTTCCTTTCCAGGCTGTATTGTAAGCAGATTTCAACTCTTCCCCTCCCCCTCCACCTTTTCCCAGGCTCCTTAACCTTCACTTACCACTAGTGACTTGTAGTTGCACAGGGTTGCTGAGAGCAGTGTGTTCTGTCTGGCACTGGTATTCCCCACTGTCTTCCATGTTGACAGCTGGGATGGTAAAGGACTCCCCATAGATGGGGAGAACTGACCCATTGTGGAGCCATTTAACAGAATTCTGTCCAGGAGTCTGGAACACTTCACAAGTCAAAGTCACACTGTCCCCTCGGAGCTCATTGAACCATGGGGGTTGCAGGGTCACTACTGCTCTTAGGGGACCTGATGGGTAGAGAGGAGAGGGGAATGAAGAAAAGGAGTATCCAAGGAGGCACAAAATCCCAGATCTGAGGGGAGGATATGAGTGACAGACACAGAGAATAGAATGGAACACACACAGTACATGTTTAGAGGGCTGTGGAGTGGACAAAAGGTCAGAGCTGGGTCAACGCTGATGGCAGTTTTCTCACACACTGACGCCACACTGAGTCATGAGGCCACAGGGCCTTTTCCAGAAGGGTGAACAGCTCCCTAAGGATCCTCTAGGTCCCATCTGATTGGTAAAAACCAACCACAACCACAACAAACAGTAAAGCATCATCACCTTCTCAAAGAGAACCCATCTCGAGGAAAGGAAGAGTGAATAATCTGTAACTTCAATCTTCAAAATTGAGGGGAAACTCTAAAAATTTCTGGGGTCAGTATGGCTCTGTGGGAAGGAAAGAGATCCATTTATTAAGGAAATATTCTTCCTGCAGGAAGAGAGAAGGGTCACATTTGCCTCCATTCCAAAGCCAGGCAACCAGCCCCTACTAGCTGCAAGCCTCATCAAAGCATCTGAATCTGCCCCCAATACCTCCTTCTCCAACCCTCTTAGTTGATATAATGCAGAGACCCAAGATCTAAGGATGATAGATACAGACACATGTACAATGCACAATGCATATACTCAACATGGTGTTGACAGCAGCACCCACAGACTGTGAGCTCCTTGAAAGAAGGGATTGTTTGTGCCATTCCTTGTATCCTCAACAATCAGTAGTTTCTGTGATGGCACGGACATTTAATAAGCACTTGTTGACTTGATTTGACATGACCCACAGACATTTATAGCACATATATAGACATTATAGATCACTTGGGGCAGGAGAAAGAATGCTGGCTTTGCATTCAAGGATGTTGTGTTCAAATTCTGGTTTATCTACTTACTAGTTTGTGACCTTGGGCCACTCAGTTAACCTTTCTTGCACTCAGTTTCCTCACCTGCAAAATGAGGAAGTTGGACTAGATGACCCTTCCCAGCTCTCATCCATGACCCATCAACTATGTTGACAACCTCAGAGCAACCACAGACACACAAAATCCGGATAAGCCATGGGGAGGGGGGATGGGAAACAAGTATTTATTGAGTGCCTACTGTGTGCCAAGTACTGTGCTAAGCATTTTACACACATTCTGTCATTTGATCCTAAATCATAAGATTTAGAGCTGAAAGGGACCATAAAGATTATCTAGTGAGTCCAACTGGCTCATTTCACAGATGAGAAAACTGAGGCTTAGAGCAGTTAAATAATGAAGTCAAATCAATAGTAGATAGCAGACTTTTCTTTCCATGGATCAGGTAGTGAAACACACACAAGCCCAGGGATACAGAAGAAATGGGATATACACATGAGAACTGCTCAAACTCAGAAGGGCAGATAGGTGAGGCAGTAGATAGAGCCCCAGGCCTGAAGTCAGGAAGTCCTTAGGTCAAATCAGATTTCAGACACTTACTAGCAGTGTGACCCTGGCCAAACCCCATACCTTCTTGTCTCAGTTTCCTCATCTGTAAAATGAGCTGAAGAAAGAAATGGTAAAGCACTCCAGTGTCCATGCCAAGAAAATCCCAAATGTTGTGAAGATGCGGACAAGACTGAACAATGACAATTCACTCAAACACAGAAAAACATGGTGACACACCTAATCAGACTAGTCCTCTTTGGAGGGTATATGCTTCCTGTGACTTCATAACTGAAAAACAAATGTGTAGAGTAGCTAGGTGGCACATTGGATAGAGCACTGGGCCTGGAAGCAGGAAGATCTGCATTCAAACCCAGGCTCAGACACTTACTAGCTGTGTGACAGAGAGTGAGTCACTTCACCCTTATTTGCCTCAGTGCCCCATCTGTGAAATGGAGACACACTAGAGAAGGAGAGTCAGACATGGCTGAACAGGCTTCTGTGGAAGAGGGTTGACTCTCTAGCAATAGAAAGGGGAACAAACAGCTTTGGGTAGAAGTAACTGGGAGAAGAGAGTTATCTCAGTGACAGCTGCTTCAGTGCTGACACTAAAGTCTCACTCTGCCTTTAATCAGGTGGGTGCAAGGCTTCAGTCAGTATAGAAGCGAATGTCCTGGATGTACCAATATGTCCTATACTGTACTCACATGGATGTTCAGGAAGGGGGGAGGTGCAGAGGGTGGTTAAGAAATAAAAGAAGCCAATATTGAATACAGAACTTACCTTTACTCCTGATGGCTGGAGCTGCAAGAGACCAGAAAGCAGCGATTAGACCAGGACAGGGATCCAGGGGTCAGGCAGCTGGAGGCTAGCCAGGCAAGGGACCCATAGAGGCCTGTGTGCAGCCTTTCCTCAGTGTTCCTCAGAGCTGTCTGGGATCAGAGTGATTCCAGGAGCACTGGAAGTCTCCTCCCCTCAACCAGATAAGAAAACAACCTACTCCCTGCTCAGTGATGTCTAAAATTCCACCATTAGAGACCTTCCTGAGGCGTAATGTTTTGGTCCCTTTAAAAATTCAAACATCTTTCCATCTCAGTATGAGTGAGTTTATTGAATTAAATCTTTTCTTGAAAATAGGATTTAATCTAAGAGTGATCATGAACAGGGAGAAGGACAAAGAAAAGAGAGTCTCTGGGGGACTGACTGTATCTAGCTACATTTTTTCTTTTTTTTGTTTTTGTTTCTCCTTTTTTATTCCTTATTTACTTATTTTTAACATTCTTTTTTTAAAAAGTTTGAGTTCCAAATTCTCTCCCTCCTTTCCTGGTCAAAGGATGGACGAATATATGTGCACATTTGAGTACAGAAACATATTTTACTCAACAGGGAAGTAGGAAAAGGAGGGAAAGGAGAAAGAGAAATTAGAAAAAAAATAAGAATTAAGGCAGAGAGAAAAACAAACTCTAAGGATATACAAAAATATTTACAGCTCTTTTTGAGGTGGCAAAGAATGGGAATCTTAGAAAGTACCCATTGACTGGGGAATAGCTGAACATGTCATGGTTTATAAATGTGATGGAATACTATTGTGGTATAAAAAATGATAAAGAGGCTGTTTTAAAAGAAACCTGGGGAGACTTGTATGAACTGATTCAGAGTGAAGTGAGTGGAACAAAGAAAACAATTTATACAATGCTGACTAGCACACAGGGCTGAGTTTAATCTGATGAAAATTAATAGGACTAAAAGTAAAGTCCTTCAAAAAGCATTTTTATAAGTAGAAAATAAGGGAAGCATTAGCAGGCAGTGGTTTATCTGAAAAAATACATAGACATTTTGATGGAGTTCAAATTCAGAAAAAGTTAAAAATGTAACATGACATCTAAAAAAAAAGGCAGCTTGATTTTATGTGACATGGAGAGGAATAGACGGGGAAAGGAGGTGGTAGACCACTGGACTCTTCCCTGGTCAGAACGCATCCAGAGTATTGTATTTTAGGGAAGGCATTGTCAAGCTAGAGATTGCTCAGAGGAGGCAACCAGAGGAGTTGTGGGAAGGGTCTCAAGTTTCTATCAAATGAGAATCACTTGAAAGAAGTGAGAATGTTTCTCTTAGAGCAGAAAAGGCTCAAGGGAACATGATAATCCTCTTCAAGTACCAGAAAAATTGTCATGGAGTCTCCTTGGTCCAGGAGGGGAGAACCAAGAACCATCTTTGTAACATCTCTCCACTATTCCCCCTTCTCTCTTCTGATACTGTCACCACCTGGTGTGGGCCCTCATCTCACTCCTAGACCTTTGCAATATCCTGCTGGTGGATCTGCCTGCCTCAAGTCCCTCCTCAATCCAACCTGTCCTCCATTCTGCCACCGAAGTGATTTTCCTAAGCATATGTCTGACCATATCACCCCCTATTCAGTAAACTCCAGTGGCTCCCTATTGCCTTCAGCATCAAATGCAAAAGGGGGCAGCTAGGTGGTGCAGAGCACAAAGCACTGGGCTTGGAATCTGAAAGACCCCTTTACAGGAGTTCAAATCCAGCTATAGGCATTTACTTACCTGTGTGACCCTGAGCAAATCACTTAACCCTTATGCCTCAGTTTCCTCCACTGTAAAAATGAGCTGAAGAAGGAAATAGCAAAGTACTCCAGTACCTTTGCCAAGAAAACCCCAAAGTGGAGTCACAAAGAATTGGACACAACCACAGAAATCCTCTGTTTGGCATTCAAAGCCCTTTATAACTTAGCCCATTCTGCTTTTCCTGTCTTCTCACAGCTTGTTCCTTGATATGTGCTCTTTTTTCCCACTGACACTGGCCTCCTTGCTGTTCTACAGACAAGAAACTATCAGCTCTAGGCATTTTTTTCTGACTGTCCCGTATGCCTGGGATGTTCTCCCTCTTCATACCCACATCCTGGTTTCCCAGGATTCCCTTAAGTCCCTAAGAAAATCTCACCTCCTATAGGAAGTCTTTCTCAACCACTCCTAATTCTAACTGCCTGCTCTCTCTCTCTCTCTCTCTCTCTCTCTCTCTCTCTCTCTCTCTCTCTCTCTCTCTCTCTCTCCTATTTATCCCATGTATTGTTTGTTTGTATATAAGTATTTTGCTTGTTGCCTCTCCCATTAAACTGGAAGATCCTAGAAGGGAGAGTCTTTGTTTTGCCTCTTTGTATCCCAAATGCTTAGCACTGTTCCAGTAGCAGTTACTTAAATGTTTGTTGACTGATGATAGGTAGAAATTATAAAGAAGGCAAATTAAAACTTGAAGTCAGGAAACATTTCCTAACAACCAGAACTCTCTAAAATAAAATGAGATGTCTCTAATGGGATGAGTTCATCCTCATTGGTGGGCTTCAAGCAAATGCTGGATGAGTACTTGTCAGATGAGTTGTGGTAGAGATCATTTTTTAGGTTTGAGTTTGACGAGCTTTCCACTGCAGTTCCTTCTAAGAGCAACATTGCATGATTATACAAGTAATGGGGCACAGGCAGTGAGAGTCCAGTCCTTATGAGCATGAATAGCCTGTTCTGTCTGGTTCAGTCCTCCATGGGGAGACTGGGGGTTCAGCCTGCTTCTGGAAGTGCTCGATATTGTAGAATAGAGGAACCCGGCTCTCTCCTACAGAGCACATTAAAATATTTGCTGCATGTTTTTGGTGGTGTACTTCATAATGAGGATAATAAGTTTGCTTAATTCCTAAGTTGGCACTGTGGATGCATACAAAAAGCATTAACTCACCAAAATGGTCTTTCCTTGGTTGTGTTTGAGTAACAAAAGCATAATACTAGAGGCCTCTGAATGGGGAGAGAGGCTTTGGGCCTTTCTCTCTCTCTACCCAGGCATCCAAATTGTGGACCATGAACACATGGGCATGCTGTTGCATTTGTCTCTGTTGTATGTATCCTGGTCTTTGGTGAAGGAATATTAGTGATAATTATGACTTGTGAGCTTTGAAAATTTGGGAGAAGGAGCTGCCAAGAGGTCTGAGAATTGGAATCCATTTCAGAATTTGAGGCAGCTGAGCTTTGTGTACCTTTAATAAGGATTAATGTGAATAAACATAGATTGTATTTGAAATATCAACTATACAACTATCTCATCAACTGATCATATCAATGGTATAGCTACATGATAGGAGAGATGTGTCTAGATAGCGGCTCATATGAAAAAGGCCTGGGGTTTAGTGGACTTCAATTTCTATGTAAGCCCCCAGTGTTCTGTGACAGAGCAGGGGTGTGCTAGAGCCAGTTCATACTTTCTCAGGAGGGCTGATTGTTAAATTTTCAGTGTGATCATCAGTACCTGAGAAATTGACAAATGCTACAAATAAAAGCTTGATTTTTTTGTTTTCTCATTTGTCTAGACTTCAGAAAATGAAAAAAAATGTTTCTAATGCAGATTAAACTGAAAAGTGTGAAATATGTACATTTTTTTTCAGAGATCTGGTTGTTAAACATTTGCAAGCACACCCTAGAATGGGGGGAAGGAGAAGAGAAAGCTAATTGTACCTGAGGGATAATGTCTAAAAAGAGGAAAGAGTTCTAAAGTCTGCTCTAGTCAGATCACACCTTGAGAACTGTGTTTGATTCTTTGCACCATATTTTAGGGAGGATATTGACAAGCTGGAAAATGTGCAGAGGAGAACAACCAGTAAAGTGAGGAAACTAAAAAATCATGCCCTGAACGATCAGTTGAAGGAATTGGATTCTTTAAGCCTATAAAAGAGAAGTGTTGGGGGAGCTTACTAACTGATTTCTAGTATTTGAAGGGTCATCATGTGGAAATGGAATAAATTTGATTTTTTTTTTTACCCTACAAGACAGAACTTGGAACAGTGAGCAGACTTTGCAAATGAGCAAATTTGGGACCTGTATATGGGGGGTGGGGGGGGGAGGATTGCTATCAATTATCAAATAATATGGGCTGCCTTAGGAGAGAGGGACTTCCCCATCTTTAATCAGAAGCTGGGTTACCCCCTTTCTTAACTTTACAAAATGGGTTCCTGCTCAGGTGTGGGTTAGCCTGGATGCCCTCTCAGGTCCCTTTTTGCTTTGAAATTCTATGATTCCCTGAACCTTATCTCCCCGACCATTCTTATTCTTTATTCCTTATTCTATCAGCCTGATTAACATGCCCATTATACGAATCCACAACTTTTTCCATAGTGGCTATTTCAAATATTTTCCATTCTTCTCAAATTACTAATCCCATCTTTCACTCTTAGCAGATGACTACAGATCTCACATTATTGGTAAGACTGAGACAATTTACCATTAGGTCCCTTGTAAGGGGTTGGTGCCAACCCCGGGGCTGTTAGGACCCTAGCACTTGGCCTGTTTCCTGGGCAAAACCAGACAGGCTTAGTAGGAGTTGGAACGGCAGGCTCTCGGAGGGAGGGCCTCCGCCTTTAAGCAGCCCCTGTAGTTATCCTATACATGCAGGCAGAGTCTGTCCGCAAGGGGCTCACAAGCCCAGAAGGAGGGACCCAGCTGGCCATTACCTAATGCTCTTGAACCAGTGCCTAACACAATCCCTGACACAATGCTTTGTTACTTTACTTACTGGAACATCTTTGATACTTTACGGGGACATCCTGCCTCGTGTCTCATGTAGCTCATACAGCTCTGATACCATCTTGCAACAGGCCCGAGCATTCCCAGGCCTTCATAGATACTGTAGGGCAACATCCCCCCTTGTTCCCATGCCCCTACAGAGACCATCTCGCAACAGTCCTAATCTTTCCCATACGCTTGCAGATACTATAGTGTACCATACATTGCAACAATCCAGATCCTTCCCATACCTGTATCGATACCCATACCGGATCAAAGTGCAACAATATACCCGTACTGCAACATTTCTATCCTGTCCCTCTGCAACATTTCTGTTCCTTCCCATGCTGTCATCCTCACACCCTTGGCCACTTGCTTATGCTCATGTAGTACAAACCCTATAAAAATGAATGATTTCTCCCAATAAATCAGAGTGCCTTCTATCTTGACTCCCGCCTCATCCATTGCGTCCCGAGATTGGGGTCCTTGCTGGTCAAGGACCCCCAACAGTCCCTCACCTTCCCTTCTCTTCATCTTAAAATGTCTGTCTTTTCCATCCTCTCTTGCTTTACTTCCATCCTTAAGGAAGAAATCTTTCTCCTCTTTACTGCCTGATTATGTTTTAATATACACTCAGTCCTTGTCCATTAATATCCTCTCTCTTGCATCGTTCACCTCTCATCATCGTTCATCATCTTCACTGGCTTTCTTGCACCATCGATCTTGCCCTTCCCATCAAGTTATAACATGCTTAGCTCTCCTATACCTTAAAAAAACCTCCCCTTGATTTTTCAACCCCCTTCATGATACTTCAATGTCTTGTTCCTTCCCTTAACCACCAGACTTCTTGAAAGAGCTATCTACACTTAATTCCTCATCATCCAGTCACTCTCTTGTAAGACATTTTTCACCCTTCTCTCTCTATTGGCATGTCTTGCTCCAAGATCACCAATGACCAATCAATCACCTTATCTCCAGTCTCATCCTCCTTGATCTTTTTGCAAGATTTAACCATATTCACCATTCCCATCCCAACTTCACATTACTATCTTTCCTTTTGGCTTTTTGGACATTAATCATATTACCTTCATTGAAAAAGTTTCTTTAGTGATGTGGTCCCTGGATCACACTTGGGGAATCACTGTCCTAACTGAGGCATGTTTGGTTTCTGTTCCTCTTGTCCCCCTGCTATCTGAGTAAAACCCTGTGATTGCTACATCAGTCCCCACTAGGGAGTGTTTTCTGGTCAGACCACTTCCTCTGACTCTATAATGTCCCTTAGGGGAATGGACATCAGGGTGGGAAGGATAGAAGTATGGCTGAATTGTCTATATGGTGAAATTTCAGTGACATAAGGGAGGCTCCCTCTGTGTAGAAATATCTGCCCAGAGAATGTAGGCCAATGGGGAGGGGCCTGCTACCCTAGGTAGCCTGGGGTTACTGCAGAACCTCAAGAGCCTGTTAGGATATACTACAAAGAGATGGTAGGAGGCACAGCAAGAGAAGCCAATGAAGACACTGACAATTTCTAGGTTGTCTTGGGCTAGCCCTGAGTCTGGCCTCTAAGGCCATAGCATCATCTTTAGGCCCTGAGCAGGGACAGACCCTCTGTTATTACACACTGGGAAGAGAGTGATCTCTGCAATGACTTTTCCCAATGGGAGAAAGATGGTTTTCTCCTCTGACCCTGAATGATAAGTGTCCCAGTCCACTGGAACTGCTCTGAGGACTCAGGAAGCTGGCACAAAAGACCAAAGCCAAACAGTGATACTAAAAGTAAGAAGTCATTATTTGGCACATTTTAATTTACTCAAGCGAAAGCTGGAATCAGAGAAGAAAAGGCAGGGATAGCAGGAGAAGGATGAGCAGTCTCTAAACTATGGCAGTGGAAAGAAGGGAATCAATAATGGTGCTCCAAAGAGGTTAATCTTTTTGTCTTGGCATGTAGAGCTTCTCCTCTCTGGTCATTCCTTCTACTGATTGTGGGACACTGCCTGGGGCTCCTCCAATGAGGCTCTCTCACCTCCACCCACCCCCCTCACACCCCATCTCCCATCCCCCTATCCCACCCTGCCCGCCCATCAGCTCTGGGTATTGGGAGACAATACCTCTAACACTATAGCCGCCATTGGGTATATGTGTGTATGTATATATGTGTAGATAGAGAGAGAAAGAGAGAGAGACAGACAGAGAGAGAGGGAGAGAGAAAGAGAGAGAGATGTATGTATATTAAGACAGCAGCCCCCTTACTGGGTCACCAATGAACTAGGCCAGCACCATGGGCTTTATATGGGGAGGGGTCAGGGTAGGTTCTTGCTCGGGTTAGTTTTTGAGCTCTGTTGTCACAAGCAGGGAGCTGTAAGGGGATTACATGAAGGATGGACATTCCTAGCACAAAAGATAACAACCATGGAGATTTCCAGAAAAGAGAGTCAGAGACAGAGACAGAGATATAGATGGATATGGGGACAGAGAATTAGAGATAGAGACAGAGGAAGAAGAGGAGGAGAAGGAGTAGGCCATCTCTAAAGCAGAGACAGCCCTTCAGAAGAAAGAAAAGCTCAGGCCCCACAAAATTTGGTTTGATTTGGTTCCTTCCTGATGACCACAATGAAGGAAGGGGCAAATGTTAGAGGTCAGGCACTGTCCTCTGACATGCTTTATGCAAAGGTCCCTAGCCCACCTCAGGTCCTCACTTTGTCCATCTAGAAGCCTGGGAAGAATTATCTGTTGCTTCCACAAATGGCCACTTTGGAATCTCTGACCCAACACCTTCTTCACACTTCTGGATGGGGACATAAGAGAGTTTTGACTTTGCAGAACTGAACCTTATATAGTAATTGCTTAATAAATGCTTTTTCTTTCCATAAGTCAATAAGCATTTATTAAGTGCCTACTATGTCTCAGGAACTGTGGTAAGTGCTGGGGATAGAGCACAAGGCAAAAGACAATCCCAGCGTTCAAGGAACTCAGTCTGTGGAGACTACATGCCCTCAAGTAGGCACAAACAAGCTATATTCAAGATTAATTGATTGGATTAATTAATTAAATTAATAAAAAAAAATTAAATAATTAATTAATTGGAAATAATCAACAGAGGGAAGGCACTAGGATTAAAGGGTATGAGGAAAGGCTTCTTGTAGAAGGGAGGACTTTCTCTGGGACTTGAAGGAAGTGAGGGATGCCAGGAAGTTCTTAGTCAGTCTTAGATAAGTACAGGATAATGTTGCCCTGTGCAAGGTGGACTGTTCATTCCCCATCCAATAAGAACCCACGGTCTAGGGCTGGAGATTAGACTGAGGTGACCTCGGAGTGTAGCAGAATTGCAGAAATGAGACTGGATTTCTTGGAGCTCCTGGGTGGAACGACTGCCCCAAATTTCTGAGCTGGTGAGAAACAACTCACAAGGTTCAAGGGATGGCAGTGAACTTGCCAACCAGTGGGCACTGGGCCCCACTCACAGTTAATGCTGAGTAAAAAAGAGAAGAGTCCTGTCCTTATAAATGTAGATATCCAGGGGACAGGCCGTTGCTATCCTTTATAACATATTTCCAACAGAATATCCCAGTTTCCAGATTCAGCACAGTCCTCAATTCCTGGGCCTTACCTCTTGCCTTCCCATTTCTTGTGCTTGCTCCTTTCTTGTTCTTTGTCTCCTATCTGCTCCAGATAAGACCTCCACCCCAAGGCACAAGGTGCTGGATTAGAATGTCTCCCCTAACCTGAGTGTACTTTATACCCTCACTAGCTTGTGCATGCTATGATTGCCCTTATCTGAGAGACCCCATTGGGGAAGTCTGTAATGCTTGCCCCCTTTATTAAAACTCTCCAGAACATTTGCCTCAGATTCAGACTCTAAGGGGGAAAGGCTGATTAGCTCAGAATTATCACTCTTTCTAACTCATGTTTTTAGAAGCTATAAAAACAACCTGGTAGGCTGAGAGATAGCTCAACAGACATGGCTTTCTGAGCTACTTATCAAAGGGAGAGAAAAAGGGAGAAAAAAATCCCCCAAAGTGGTCACTGAACTGCAGTACTGGCTAAAAGCTATTAGCCCTATTAATGCTACTGATCCCATCACCCCAGGACCTACCTAAAGCAGTTGCTATGCTCCCAAGAACCCCAGTGTATTCAAGCATTTGGAGGTCCAAGCTTGGGTAATATGTATACATTCCTATCATCTACTCTGCCAATAAACAGTTTTGGTCAACTATATGGCAAGTGTGGATTCCTTTCTTGGCTCATCATCCACGCTTTGAGGGAAAAAAAACCTATTGGACTGGCCCAAGGGACACAATTTGCTTTCTGCTGAGAGACCAGCACTGTGACTTCCAGAAGAATGGAGAAAGATTGACATATGTGGAAGATGAATTAGGCTTGTTTTGT
Source organism: Trichosurus vulpecula (assembly GCF_011100635.1). Lineage (NCBI taxonomy): Eukaryota > Metazoa > Chordata > Mammalia > Diprotodontia > Phalangeridae > Trichosurus > Trichosurus vulpecula. The sequence goes on along the minus strand of NC_050576.1, from coordinate 53,845,112 downwards.
TTGTCTCTAGGGGAAAAGAGTAGGAAGATTCATGTTCAAGTCCCTCCTATGATACATACAGGCCATGGCTGACAAGTCACTTAATCTTTCATTGTGCCAGCATCTGAGTGTTTTCAGATTATACACTGCAGATAGCTGCAAACTCCAGGGCTCTCCCACACCCATGAAATCACAAGTCCAGAACATTAAAAATCCATCAACAACTACCAACATTCAAATAAAAAGTAAATTATATAAATATGTATACTATATATATATATATAGTAAATGAATAGATGATTATAAATAAATACATTTGAGAGAAGGCCCCAAATTCCAAACTATTCACAATTTGTAAAAGAAATTTGTTTTGACCAAGTATTTTTACTGATTTGTTTCCATCTGAATCCTTCTGATCTACTTTTCTATTCTTCATTTTAAAAATTGGTAACTTTTTAAAAAACATAAATGTAATTTGCACAATTTTCTGACTCTGCTTTGTTTGCTTTGCATGATTTTATGTAAGCCTTTTCAAGTTTCTTTGTATTCTTTGGATTTTCTCATTTCTTATGACATAATAACATTCCATTACATCCAGAGACTTCAATTTATTTAGCCATCCCCCAGTCACTGGATGTATGCGTTGTTTCCAATTAAGGCAGATTAAAATCATTTAAGATCCATTGAAATAAATAATCTTGTTCAGTGACCTTCTGATTATGAATATCGGGGAAATAGATGCTTGCCATTAAATATCTTTACCTGTGTGCCTGGCTCATAGCAGACACTTACTGAATGCATGTTGGTGAATTGATCGAGAACAGTTATTTTTAATAATCTGATTCTGAATGACAGGTGTGCACACTCTCATTTTTTCCTGTCACGATTAAAGCTACATGTCACCACCTACCCACTAAGACTTATCTTAAATTCTCAGCAATACAGTGATCCAAGACAAAGGACACAGGATGAAAAATGCTATCCACATCCAGAGAAAGAACTAATGGAGTCTGAATGCAGATTGAAGCAGACTATTTTCACTTTCTTTATTTTTTCATGTTCCTTCTTTTTTCTTTCGGTCTGTGTTTGTCACCGAACAACCTATTTCACTTTCCTTTAAAGATATGGATAAATGGAGGCATCCTTGAGCTCCTGGGGGGTAAGCTCTTCTTGCTGTACAACTTGGAAAATTTCAGTCAGCTTTTGTATGAGCAATGGACCCCCTACCTTGTAAATCTCAGCTGGAATAGAATCAGCACCAGGTGCTTTGCCACATGAGAGGAGCCTACTGGAATTCAAAACCTCTTCTTCATTGGGAACTTCACCTACACAGGGATTGACTTCAACCTGAGGTAAATGGTCAATGGCTTCAGCATTGATTGATGGTGGTCTATTAAGAACACTATGGAAGTGTTTAGCCCATCTCTCTAGGATCATATCCTTATCACAAATCAATGTGGTTCCATTAGCACTAAATAGTTGAGATGCACCATAGGTCTTTGGCCCATGAATAGCATTGAGGGCACCATAAAATGTCTTTGGATTGTTACTAGCAGCATAAAGCTGAATTTCATCTCCTTCTTACTGAGCCAAGAATCCCACATCTCTCTAAGCTTTGCTTGTACTTTACTTTTGATGGAATTAAGTGCTGCCTTACTGGAGATGGATGAAGTATCCTGCTGGTAAACCCTGCCCCACCTATCTGCCTTGATGATGCTTACCTGCTGTGATCTTGGAAGCACAGGAAAAACAAAAACAACAACAACCCTTTCAATTTCAATCCAGAAGGTTAGAAATTTATAGGAAGAAATCACATAATTTTAGAACTCTGTGAGATATTAGTTATTTTTCTACTCCAACTGCCTTATTTTACAGACACATAATAGATAGAGTGCTGGACTTGGATTTAGGAAGTCAGATTCAAATTCTGCCAAGAAAAGCTGTGTGACTCTAAGCATATCATTTAACCTCTCTGAGGTTCATTTTCTTCATTTTAAAAAAGGGGATGATAAAAGCACCAAACTCACAGGGTTATTGTGAGCATCATATGAGATAATGTATGTATAATACTTGGCAAACCTTAAAGTCTCATTTAAATGGGAGCCATTATGACCCAAGGACATACAGTGTACCCTCGCTTCCCCAGCTATGGCCAGCCAAAGATGATTTCTTTCTTCCCATCCTCCCAACCCCCCTAAAGAGACCAGTGTTCTTATCCGGACTTGGAAAAGGTCTCTGCTAGTCCCAGATACCAAGGATACCCTTCACCTCTCCTACTCAGGGGAACCATAACTCACCCAGAAGCAGCAAAAATGGCAGTAGTGACAGCTGCATTCTGCTGGGATGAAATATACCAGACCAAGTGAATTGTTCACTGCTGCCCTGGGACAGGATGTGACCTAACTGAGGCTTTTATAATAAATTGGAAAAGAGGAAGGAAATCAACATTTCTCCCTCCTCCACTCCTTCTATCATCAGGTTGCTTTTTCCGGAACCAAACTTGATTTTTATAAAAGAAAGCGCAGTAGGCTGAGGCCTCTAAACCTAACCTCTGGGAAGTAAGACTTCAATAGGAGAGCTGCTATCCTGCCCCTCAGAGTCAGCAGAGTCTGGCCCCCAGCCTGAGGAGGTACTTTGGAGAGCACCAAGGACAGAAAGTGGGATTGGCCAATGAGATCCGGTCCTTATGAGCATGAGAAGAACATGACGAAGACCTCATGTAGACTTCAGAGCTTGCATAAGAATTGTTTTTGTCCTCTTCCCACACGAAGAAGAGTAACCTTTCCATTGACTGCTGATCTAGAACTGAGGATGCTTCCCAAATACTAACCACATGACTCAGTCCTTCTCTAATTTCCTGGAATACTTTGAAGAGGAGTTCTATAAGTCTCTGGGTGGAGACAGAGACCTTAGGCCCTTATGTCCCAATGAATTTTGACAGAGCAAATGGTGGATAGCTGTGTCCTGTCTCTGTTAAGTGAGCCACCAGACTTCCAGAAGCTCAGTTCCACACCAGATTTTGCAGACAGCTGAGCCTTATGAAGAATAAGGTGCTGAGAAGTGGCTCCAAGGCAGCCTATAGAGAATGACATGATTTGTCCATCTGTTATGCTGAATTTGGAAGCAAACTTGGAGGGGTGAATGTTATGTAGAAACTGCTTTAAGTTTGAGTGCGCTCTCCCCAGGGACCAAGATGGTATGGGGGACACTGCACCCCTAGTTGTTAGGGGCAAATGCTTATACTTCTGTCCTTCCTTGGTCATCCCAGTAGCTATGCCTTTCTAAAGTTAATTGATATTAATTGTTTAAATGAAACTGGAGTGATATTGATGATAAAAGAAAGACAATAACTATAATTTGTGATTGATATTGGGGATGATATATTTGAATGGGGGCTTGTCATTGACATGAAAAAGATAACCACAACTCAAAAGGGAGTTTTATGTATATATATATATATATATATATATATATATATATATATATATATATATATATATATATATATATTATATATATATAATATACACACACATATACACATATATGTGTATATATAAATATAAATATATATGTACTATCTATCTATATCTATATCTATATCTATATCTATATCTATATCTATATCTATATCTATATCCCTGAGGAGGGATATACTCTTGTCCTGTAAGACTCAATGTGCCAGTGAGGATGAGATGGGACAAGGTTCCCCAGGGCTTATATGAGCTAACCATGCCTATGGAATGTAATAGGGGTGAACTGACCAGTGGGAAGGGCTGTCCTTTGAACATGCACAGACATTCCCTACTTGCTTTCAGCTCAAGAGACCATGGGGAAATGTAGTGAGGAGTCATTTTCTGGCTATGATGAGTTATCTTCTGGATTAGCTCCTCATCAAGCATGGATCCTGCCATTGACTGGCCACCAGTCTATCCCCTCACTGACCATAGCCTCTTCCAGGTTTGGCTAGGTGGTATACTGAAATTTATGCAGTGACCCTGCCTGTTTCCAATCTGGCTTGTTTCCAGGTAGTGATAATTAGTCTACTGAGGGAGGTCATAGTCTGCTGCATGTACTTTTGATCCCATCCCCTACCTGTTAGTTAGCACTTGCAACACATGTGCCTCTGATCCCAATTTCCTTTACCTCTAATCTTATTTCCCTAGACTTCAGCAGTGGGGGAGGATCTTAGACATGATGGCCAGTCATCTTCTGGTGACATGTAGCTATCATACTTGTCTGTTCTTATTACAAAAGTCATTATGAAAAGCATCCTCCATCTTGAATTCCAGGCTGGTCCTCTCCTTAGGCCAGCCTATCAAGATGTTTTCAATCTTGACTTTTCAAAAAATAAACTTTTTAATTTTCTATTCCTGAGTTTTGCCTTATTATTCAGGGCAAAAGCCCAAACAAATAATTTTCCTTTTAATATGTGGGTTGGTTATTAGGCTGGCTCCTCCCATGGTGGTTCCTCCTAGGAAGGTCAGTCCTCTGGACTTCCTGGTCCAATGGGAAGCTGCATCCTCCATTACTTCCAGCCACTGGCTAGGCTAGGTGTTACAATCCTCTTTCTTCTGTGATGTGATAGGTCACTTTTCATATGGAATACTATTGTTCTTCTTCAGAAAGAGCAGAGACCTTTAGCTGAAGACTGGCAGAAGTCTCCCCTCTTTGACACTCTCAGGCCTCAGGTCTGAGGTTTGTAACACTGAAGGCAATTGAGAGAGATATAGTCTTTTCTGTTGAATCTTTCTTCCCAGTTCAGAGCTAGAGTAAACTCCACTGTTACTTATCGTGACTTTTCTTCAGTGGAGTCTTAAGCAAATAAATAAATTTGGACTGAGGCATTATGTTCAGTTTATTGTTCGCTCATGTCCAACTGTTCCCACTTGGGTTTTTCTTGGCAGAGATACTGGAGTGGTTTGCTATTTCCTTCTCCAGCTCATTTTTACAGAAGAGGAAGCTGAGACAAACAGGGTTAAGTGACTTGCCCAGGGTCACACAGCTAAGAAGTGTCTGAGGCTAGATTTGAACTCAAGAAGATAACTCTGGCTGATTCCAGGCCTGGTATTCCATCCATTGCACCACATAGCTGCCCACATGATAAGCTCTACACATACATAGAAAGGCAAACAAATAAAACAGCTCCTATTCTCAAGGAGCTCACAATGTCTAATAGGAGATACACCATGCAACCATCTAAATACAAACAAGGTATGTACAGGATAAATTGGAGATAATCAACAGAGGGAAGGCATTAGTATTAAGGTGATTTGGGAAAGTCATCCTGTAGGTGGGAGTTGAGGGAAGCCATGGAAGTCAGGAGGTAGAAAAAAGGAGAGAGAGAGAATTCCAGGCATAAGGGACAAACAATGAAAATGCCCTAAGTCAGAAAATGGAGTGTCCAGTGCAAGGAACAACAGAGAGAAGACAGAATGGGGGGAGGTTGGCAAGTTATGAAGGGCTTTGAAAAACAAATAGATTTTATATGTGGTGAGGCCTCATGTGTCACTAGGGCTATCCTGCCTTTAGCAGGGGAGTGTTGTCTGACTTGAAGATGGCTCTTTGAAAACACCAATAAGATTGAGAATTAATTAATCTGATTAAAAAGAAGAGAGCAGAAAACCAAATCAATAAAATAAGTGAGCAAGGTGAAATCACAACAAAATCAGAAGAAATGAAAAAGAATAATCAGGGCATATTAGAAAGTTACATGCAAACAAAACTGAGAACATAAAAAAGAAAAATGCCTTCAAAACTATAAAATATCCAAACTATCAGGAGGCCTTGTAGAGATCTTAAGTAACCCAATCTTAGAAAAGGAAATTAATCTAGCTATAAAGGAACCACCAAAGGAAAAAATCTCCTCATTCTGATGGATGCACGGGAAATTCTATCAACTTTTAAAGAACAATCAGTGCCCAAACTCCACAAATTATTCTCAAAAACTGAGAAAGAAAACACCCTTCCAGAATTATTTTTATATGACAAATATAGTCCTTATACCTCAAAGAAGTAAATATAAAAGAGAGAAAACTATATGTCAATATAATTAATGGATATTGACCAAAAATTTTAAACAAAATCCTATGAAATAGACTCCAGTGATTTGTTCAAGAAATTATTCACTCTGAACAAATGAAATTAACACTGAAGATGGAAGGATGGTTCAACATTAAGGAATCAATCAACATAATTGATCACATTAAAAACCAAAACATCCAAAAGCCACATGATCATTTTAATAGATGGAAAAAAGCCTTTGACAAAGTATAACATGCTTTTATGCTAAAAACCCTATAAAATATAGACATAGAGTGACCTTTTGTAATATCATAAAAAGAGCTACCTAAAACCAAAATAAAATATCATATGCAGTGAGGATATACTAGAAGCTTTTCCAATAAATACTGGAAATACAGGAATGGGTAGAAAAGGGGAGGTGGTATGAGAACTGTCTTCAAATATTTGCAAGGCTATCATGTGAAACAATGACTAAATGTCAGGCATCAGAGGTCAAAATGAGAAGCAATGGATGGATGGGAATTGCATAAAAGCAGAATCAGGCTTGATGTAAGGAAAATAGTCCCAACAATCATCTAACAAGGTGAATCAGTTGTTATCAGAGGTGTTTTAGAAGGCATTTTCATTCAGGAGCAGATCAGATGATATGACCACTGAAGTTCTCCCCCAAGTTGGTTGAACCAGGAAAACTGTCATGACACCAGGGCTCTAATCTTTCCAGAGATGCCAAATGCTTCCCTTTCCCATTCTCCCAACTATGTTAAGGTGCTAAAAGGGTCATTTGTTATCTATGGTTCCTTTCAGCAATATGTAGTTTCCCTATTTATTCTCCTTGTAATTTTTATTTTTGTTTTATCAAATAGCATGACTATGGTTCTTGCTTTTTTTGGATTCACACTATAGATAGTAGTTTTTTTCCATCACCTCAGTTTTTGTGTGTGTGCATGTGTACGTGTGTGTATGTTTTGTTTTTTAAATGTATTTTTTGTAAGCAACAGATTGTAGGATTTTGTTTTCTTATCAAATTTCTCACTCTTTTTCATTGTATTGAATTGCTTAATCCATTCACATTTAAAATTATGTGAATTAGGTTTATATTTTCTTCCATCTAATTTTATTTTTTTGAAGTTATGATTTTGTACTTCAGTTACTTTTTTTGTTGTTCAGTTGTTTCAGTCATATCTGACTCTTCATGACAACCCCCCCCACCTGCCATTTTGGGGGTTTTCTTGACAAAAATACTGTAGTGGTTTGCCATTTCTTTCTCCAGCTCATTTTTCAGTTGAGGAAACAGAGATAAACAGAGTTAGGTGACTTGCCTAGACTCACAGCTAGTAGGTGTCTGAGGCCAGATTTGAATTCAGGGAAGTGAGTCTTCTTGACTCCTGTTCTGGCCCTCTATCCATTGCACCACCTAGCTTCCCTTCAGTTACTTCACCTTAATCTTTAATAAAGTGGCCCTATTCCCACTGGCTGTCTTCCCTTCGATGTTGATCCCTTCCTCTTGTTTGTTACCCCTTCCCTTTCACTTATTAGTTCCCTTTTCTAGCCTGATTTTATCTGGTTATAGAATTCTTCACTCCCATTCCCCTTGTTAGTCAAGTAAACTCTCTGTTCCTCTCTTCCCTTTCAACTAGTCCTATGCATTAGTTTCTTAATTTCATTTTTGTGCCCCCTTCCCAAAAGAAGATTTCCTTCACCCTTTTCATTAGCCATCCTGCCTTTCGTTAGACAGTCATTCTCCCATTCACGATGCTTCTAATTATCTCCATTTTCTGTATTCTTGAAGCAATCGAAATTTCCAAAACTCTCCTCTAGGCAATCTCTCCCACTGCCTTGTAGAGCTTTCCTCAGTGATTCCTTTTTCCCACGGTGCTTCCCTCTCAGAACAATGTTAGTTGCAGGTGTCAGAGAGGACAATGCCCCATCATAGGACCCCATGCTCACCACCTCCCCACAATTGAGCTATGCCCTTTCCTGGTCATCATTTCCCCTCACTTGACTAAAATTTTCCTCCCCAGCCTCCTCCTCTCCCAGGTACCAATTGCCCCTAGGATTTCCAACACCCACCCCGTTCTTCAAGGTAGGAGGAATGGACTTTTCTAGCACCAAATTCTCTAAATCGTACCCGGTGCAGTCATCTCTCTTCACAGACCGTCTTTCTTTACCCATAGGAACATTCCTCAGTGGAATCCTCCTTCCATCACCAAAACAAGGCCTCCTTTCTTTCCTTCTACTTGATCCTTCCCCCCTCCACCTCACTCACTCCTCTGTAGGCCCTTCTCCTACTTAGACCATAGGAGTCACCTTCCTCTCATTGCCAGCCCTTGATTTGACATGGAAAATCAAACATTTCTCTTTATTCTCCTGCTCCCCTCCCCCACTTTCATGAACTCTCCCATGTTGTTATGTAGTCTCACAAAAACTTTGATTCATCACAAGGCAGAGTATCATCAGGTTCTGTCCATAATGCCTCTTTGCTGTTACCTCCACAGTCCCTGTCTCATTGCTTACATTTAGAAGGAAGTCTCTTAGTGAGATATCTGCTGTCATTGTGTTTCCATTGCTGTCCTTGGCTGCTGCATTTATTCAATCCTCCTGTATTTCTGTTGTTTGGGATGTTCAGGAAGCAAATGATCTTTTCAGTTCTTTTCTTTCTAAGAATGTTTCAAATGCCTCTTTAAAAAAAAATAAAATAGATTTCCTTCTTCATTTTCATTTATAGGTAAGTTCAGATTTGTAGAGTAGGTGACCACCACCTGAGCTCCACTGCTCTTCAAAATACCTTATTCCATTCCTTCCTATATTTTCTGGTCAGGTCCAAGATTGTCTTGAATTTCCTTTCTTTGTATTTGAAGGTCTTTCTCTGGATTACTTGCAAAACTTGTTTCTCAGTTGAGTTTTTCAATTTAACCACCATGTGTTTTGGAGTGTGCAGCCTTGATTGTTTTCTGGAAGAAATCTGTAAATTCTTTCAATTTGTATTTCATTTTCTACGTTCAGAAGTTCTGGGCAATTCTCATCTATTGTTTCCTGAATTATGGTTGTTAAGGTTTTTTAACCTGTCATGTTCTTCTGGGAGACTTATGACCCTTAGGTGGTCTCTATGCATCCTGTTTTTGAGATGGCTATGTTTTCCTTGCCCAATGGGCAGATTTTCTTTGAATTTTATTGGTTTTTGCTTCTCTTCTTCTGCATTGTCCATTTTTTATATTAATTCATTTATTTTCTGTTTTCAACATTCACTTCCATAAGTTCTAAATTTTCTCCCCCTCCCTCCCTCCCTCTTCCTTCCTTCCCTCCTCCCTCCCCAGGACAGCATGAAATCCAATATGGGCTCTATCCATACATTCCTATTAAACACATTTTCACATTAGTCATGTTGCATAGAAGAATTGTAATGAATGGGAGAAACCATGAGAAAGAAAACAAAACAAAAGAGGAAAGAGTCTGCTTCACTCTGCATTTTAGCTCTATAGTTCTTTCTCTGGTTGTGGATGGCATTTTCCAACATGAGTCCTTTGGAAAAGTTTTAGGTCCACGCATTGCTGAGAATCTGCCCATTATTTTTGCTGTATAGGCCATAAATTTTGCTCTCCTAATTCTCATTTCTCTTTTGAACCACTCAGGAACAGCACGTTGTGGTTCCATCTTCCCATTACAGTCCACAGGTTCCTCTGTCTTAACAAGTGTTGGGTCATTTTCCTTTCTTTTGCTGTATTTCTTCACAGATGCCTGAACTCATTTACTAGACCTGGAGGTCACAGTTCCTTCTGTTGTTAATATTTTCCCTATTGATTTATCTGCCTATATTCAAGGTCCTTGAGTTTTCTTCTTCCAGTGATCTTTGTTAATTTTAGTCTTCTCCCCCTGCCCTCCTTATTTTCCCTTGACTCTGTCAAGGCCCCAAGCAGGGTTCTGCTCCTGAGGTGCTGCTGTCACACTGGTTGTCTGTTGTAGTCCAAGAAAACTTCTGCAGCCTGGAGACAACATCTCCATGGCACTGGAAAGAGGGAGGCATGGAGCTAGAGTGTGAGGTTGGGTTTTGTTGCAAGCCCATGTGTTGGTCTTTGGGTTAACCAGGACATCCTTGCTGTTGGTAGTGGAGGAGGGCTCCTGAGTGAGTGCAGGGTAGGTATCAGTTCGTTTTTCCTACTTTCTTTTGATTTTGGGTGTCCACCATGCAGACAGCTGACATTGCTTTATCTTCGGTCCCCAGGGTATTGATGTGTACCAAAAGGTGCCTAGACTTGATTGAGTCAGAGAACACCTAGGAATCTGTCCAGACACAAGTGTGACATTTGGAGGAGTGGAGAGGACTGTCTCCTATCAACCACTGTGGGCAGGCCTGAAGGCTCTAGGGTGCATTTTGGCCTTGGTGGGGTAGGAAATCCACACTCGATATATCTCATCTAAATTTAAAATTTGATAGGGAGATATGGAGAGGAAAGAAGAGGAATTTGCCCCCAAATCAGAGGCATGGTGTGGCTTTGGAGTCAGAGGACCTGAGGTCAAATGATGACTCTGCTACCTTTGCAACCTTGTGCAAATCATTCAGCTTCTTTGGCCTTGGGTTGTTGTTGTTTTTTCATCTAAAAAATGGGAGCATAAGGGGAGGCATCCAAGTGACCACTGAGGTTCTTCCAACTCTGAATCTGTGATGTAAGGCCAGAGCTTAGAGCTTAAAACTGCACTAACATGTTGTGGGGCCACCATGTGTACACATCCTACCTCACCACCACTGCCTTCCATTCCAGACAGTGTCTATACATCTGAAGGATATAAACACTATTATCTTAATTATTCAAGTCTCCTAATCTGCTCTTCTTCAATTACTGAAATTGGGATTCTGCCCATTCCCTGGATCCCTGGGTAAACACTTCTCTTCCCTCAACAAGGAAAGCCAGCTGTAGACACAGGAGAGCGAGGAAACAATACCAAACTTTCATGATTTGAGCCAGAAAAGTAGAAACACCCTCAACCATCTCTTCACTGAAGCAATTTGTTTCCACTGTTGCTATTAAAATAGAACTATTCTGTAGATGTCTGTCTAACATTGCGTTGTTATGAGCCATTTATGCCATAGAGAGGGTAAGGTTCTCAAAGAAAAGGCCACAATCAGAGAGAGAAAGAAAAGCTAACAGGTGCCTGGTCAGCAGATGACACCCAAACAGGAGTCTGCTGGAAGAATTATCTTTGTTGGCATGGGACTGACCAGCAACTTTAGCATCTTCCCTCTGTCCTGATTCTAAGGAACTGGTTCTGTTTAGCCCCTTCCCACTGCCACCCTCCCCCTTCTTTCCATTTTCCCCACTCATGCTTTCCTCCCAAGTTAGGCCCCTAAACAATGCCTGAGCTAGAATTGGCCCATTGGCTTTGCACTCCCATTTTTCTGCTCCATTAAGCTGAGACTCACCTGGACACAACAGTGTTATCCAGAGCAGCACAGAGCTGGTGGTGGTGACAGGTTTGGGCACCCACAGTCCCCTCATGGCAGGCTGGGGAACAGTGGACTCCAAGCAGCATCAAGATTCAGAGGCTAGAAGTATATATCTGTCCCACCAACCCTAACACAGTCCAGAGGACATAAAGCTCTTCTAAAGGAGGGAGTGAGAATTTCTCTTTTACCTGAGAATCTCCTCCCCTCCTCCACTTTCACTGACCGTCCTCCCACTGAAGTACCTCTTCTTTCTGCTCCCTCCCACTTTGCCAGTGGAATGCAGGATATCCTGGCCCAGCACCCACACAACTGGGACCAACTGATTATACAACTAAATTCAGAGAAATCTACTAGAAAGCAAACAAACTACCCCACTCTGCCCTGCATGGTGTAAAGCCAAAGTGTAAGTTGTACTGGAAGTAGAAGTGTGTGTGTGTGTGTGTGTGTGTGTGTGTGTGTGTGTGTGTGTATGGAATATATATATATATATACATACATATATATAAATAGAGAGAGAAGATATGCACATATGTATGTATGTATTTGGGATCATAATCTTCTCCCTATCCACCTCAACAGGTTGTTGGGAGATTGAAATGTGACAATAAATTTAAAGTTATTTGTCAGCCTCAAAGTTCTGTGTAAATATCAGGTGTTGGTTATTCAATGGGCCAACCCCAGAGCCCAGTCCTAATTCAGAGAGAGAATGGGGAAGTATGAAAAGTACTCTTCCCTAGAGGCCCCTCATGCGCCATAATAATAACAGCTCCCATTTACAAGGCACTTTTCTTACAACCACCCTGTGACATGTGGTGCATATATTCCCTTTGGTGGGTGAAGAACCAGGAGCTCAGATAAGCTGACTTGTCCATGGTCATTGATCCATGAAATATCAGAACCCAAGTTTCCTCATTCTCTCTGTCTGTTACACGGTTGGATCTGAGTTCTTGGTGCTAGAAATAATGACCTGAGGTTGCTCATAATTATATGTTATCCACCATAATGGGACAAAATACTCCAGGGAAAGTCAGGAGGTGGGGTGAGATGGGAAACTTGGTGGTGCTTGCTTTCAGGATTCCATACTAGGAAGGCTGGGCTTGGAGATCCATTTTGAGCTCTGAGTTGCAGTAGGGTTAAAGCCAAGTGCGACTCCACTGTCGCCCCGGGATTGGAGGGCCACCAGGCTGGAGGGGTTACACTAGCACATGTTAGAAAATCACAGAAAGTTGAAGCTCCCAGGCTGCTCATTATTGGGATTCAGCCTTTGTACTTCCAGTATGGAGGACATAGGACCTCAAAAAAAGTCTCAAAAAAAGTCACAAAGAAAAATAAAAGGAATGGAATTCTGAAGACACGAAGAGAAATAATTCCAAAGAGAAAAACATGCGCATTGTCTGAAGGAAAGAAAACACAGATGTAAAGGCAACTCACCAACCAAGTTAGACTTTTAAAAGATGCGTACAGAAGTTGGAGGCAAGGGCTAGTAACCTACAGTCTATTAAACCATTGGTCAATATGCCAGGCATTGTTGTAGGAGATGAGGATACAGAGTGCAGAAAAGCATGCCATGGTCCTATAAAAAGGGTATGAGGACTACTAACGCTCAGAATAAGTTGAGGCTGGTTTGGAAAGTTAAGAACAACGAAAGGGAATATTCTGGGGTCTTTTGGGTTTTTTAGCTATACTAAGGGGACATAGAGAGAAAGTATGGTGTAGTATTGTGTATTGTAGGAGTGTTCAACTCATATAGAAACAGGGGGCCACTAAACCATACAGAAAGATTCCCACTGGACAAATAATGGCTAAGTTTTCAAATGCAACATTATCCATGTTTTATTGTATTTTTATTCATTTTGTAAAATTTCCCAATTACATTTTATCTGATTTGGGTTACACTCAGGCTTTGTGTTTGATCCCTCTGGTGTAGAGGCTGGAGAGTTGGCCACTGATCCCATCAGTGTAACGGCCAGAGAAGTGGCCTCAGAACCAGGAAGGCTTGGGTTCAAGTCATGTCTCTGACTTAGAATGTTTGTAACCCTGAGCAAGTTATTTAAACTCTCAATGTTCTAGACCACTTTCTAAGGTTGTAAACTGCAGAGAAGATGTTAATGTATATTAGAAGAAGTTTCCTCATTTTGGAATTCTCTTATTAGTGAACTTACCAATTTGTTCTTTATTTCTATAGAAAAAAAGGAAGATTGAGGTTGGAGCCAAGATGGTGGAGTAGCAAATTCAAAGAGCACCTCATCAGCACCTCCAACTCAGACTTTTCCAAACAGATCTAGAAAATCTGTCAGATTGAATCCTGCTGAGGAAATCCAAGAAAAAGCAGTGAGTCATTTGTTAAGCCTGGTTTGGCATAGGGAGACAGACAGAGTGGTCTGCTGACACTGGGAATGGCATCTGGCCAGGAATCCAGCAGTCCAGGCCCAAAGACTGTGCCCAGAAACAAGATGAAGACCTAGACCCATGCTGGAACAAGTGTCAATTGGCAGCTTTGTTGTCACAGACCCAGGGCAGAGAGAGGAGGGGGCCTGCACCCAGGGATAACAATCGAGGGTAGGAAGCAATTGCAAGCTCGGGGCCGTGTGCCTAGCAAGAAGCAAGTTCAGAAGCAAGTACAAGCTGTGTGGTTCTGACCCCAAGAGTGAAATGCGCTCTCACTTCTAGCTTCTATCCCCATCTGAAGCCTGTGGAGGAAGAGTAAAGGCAGGAATATCAGACCAAAAGGAAGCCTACAGTTCTGCCACCCTGATCCAGCAGAGCTTTCCAGCTGGCTGATACAGTTTGAGTACAGCAGCAGTCTACTGTTGCTCAGATCCCTACCAAGGACAAGAACCTGTAGGGCTCAGGCCAAGGGAGCAGTAAATCACACTTTGCCCTGGTTCGTACCTCTTTGGGAACAGGAAAGCTAGCCTGAGCTGTCCCTGAGAGCCTGGAATGACACCACACTTAATACAGCAATAAAACATTATCAGAACCAACCTAGATCTTCCCTCTAGAAGTGTGAAAATCATGATCTTTATGAAATCAGAAAGTAGGGTGGAAGAATATGCAAAAAACAAACAAACAAAAAAAGAAACCCACCATAAAAAGCAGAGAAGACACAAAACTCAGAAAAAGAGAATGACTCCAAAACACTTTCATGCAAAGCCTCAACAAAAAGCATAACTTGAGCACAAATTCAAGTAGAATCCCTAGAAGTAATGAAGCAAGAGTTTCTTAAAATAGTTTACAATTTTTTTACAAATGAAATGAGAGCACTGGAGGAAAAGGTATAAAATTAATGAGTTATAAAAGAAGGAATTGGAAAGGAAATTAACAGCTTGACACAAGAGGTACAAAAGCTTGCAAAAGCAACACATTCCCTGAACTTTAGAATGCAACAAATGCAACAAAATGACTCCATGAATCAACTAAAAATATTAAACAAAGGCAAAAGATTTTTTGAAATAGAAAAAAAATGAGTTATTTCATAGAAAACAAACAACTGACCTCAAAAACAGACCAAAGAGAAAAGAAATTTAGGAAGTATTTGACTACCTGAATGGATATCATGACCAAAAAAGATCCAAGCCATCACAACTAAAAATTAAAAAAAAAATAAAACTGCCAAGATGTCTTGGAACTTTAAGGTGAAGTGGAACTAGAAAGAATCTATTGGTTGCCTTCTAAGAGAAATCTCAAAATGAAAACTCCCAGGAACATTATAGCCCAAATCCAGTGTCCAGGTCAAAGAAAAAATACTGAAAGCAGTCAGAAAGAAGGAATTAAAATGCCAAAGAATCAGTCACAATCACACACAATTTAGTGAGCATTATCATAATTGATCAGAGAGCTTAGAATATAATACTCTAAAAGGCAAAGGATGCAGGTGTTTGCCCAAGAAGAACTTACTCATCAAAATTGAGTATAATCCTACAGGTAATAAATGAATCTTTAATAAAATAGAAAACTTCCTAAAGTTCCTGATGAAAAGTCCTGAGCTATATAAAAACTTCGAAGTTCAAACACAGGAGGTAAAAGAAACATAAAATAGTAAATATGAATGAACAATCATAAAGGATGTAAAAAAGGGCAAACTACTTACATTCTACTATAGGGAGATAATACATGTGATTCCTCTGAACTACATTGCCCTAAAGGGTCAGAGAATCTAATTAAACAGAAGGGCTGAGAATGATTCTGCTCTGTCTTAATTTTTTTAACTTACTTTTTTTCTTAATTTACTTTTAGTTTTCCACATTTAATTTCATAAGATTTTGAGTTCCAAATTTTTCTCTCTCTCTCTCAACACCTCCCTCCCCATGATGATATCCAATCAGATATAGGTTATACACATACAATCATATTAAACATATTTCCACATTAGACATGTTGGGAAAGAAAAATCAGAACAAAAGAGAAAAACCAATTGAAAGAGAAAGAGACACAGAGAGAGAGAGAGAGAGAGAGAGAGAGAGAGAGAGAGAGAGAGAGAGAGAGAGAGGAAATAGTATGCTTCAATCTGCTTTCACACTCCATAGTTCTTTCTCTGGATGTGGATAGCATTTTCCATCATGAGTCCTTTGGAATTGTCTTAGACCATTGCATTGCTGAGAAGAGCAAAGTCTATCAAAGCTTATCCTCCCACAAAGTTATTGTTACTGTATACAACGTTCTCCTGATTCTTCTCACTTCACTCCGCATAGGTTCATGTAATTTTTTCCAGGTTTTTCTGAAATCTGCCTGCTTACCATTTCTTATAGGACAATACTATTCCATCATATTTGTATACCATAATTTGTTCAGCCATTCCCCACTTAATGAGTATCCCCTCAATTTCCAATTCTTTGCACCACAAAAAGAGCTGCCATAATTTTTTTGTACATGGGAGTCCTTTTCTGTTTTCTTGTTATCTCTGGGATACAGACATAGTAGTGCTATTGTTAGATAGAGGGTATGCAAAGTTTTATAGCCCTTTGGGTATGACTCCAAATTGCTCTCCAGAATGGTTAGATCAGTTCACAACTCCACCAACAATGCATTAGTGTTTCAATTTTCTCACATCTTCTCCAACATTTATTATTTTCCTTTTCTGTCATAATAGCCAATCTGATAGGTATGAGGTGGTACCTCAGGGTTGTTTTAATTTGCATTTCTCTAATCAATAGTGATTTAGAGCATTTTTTCACATGATTATAGATAGCTTTAATTTCTTCACCTGAAAACTGCCTGTTCATATTCTTTGACCATTTGTCGATTGGGCAATGACTTCTATTCTTATGCACTTGACTCATTTCCCTGCATATTTTAGAAATAAGGGTATTATCAGAGACACTGACTCTAAAAATTGTTTCCCAGCTTTCTGCTTCTATTCTAATCTTGGTGGCATTGGCTTTGTTTGTGAAAAACTTTTTTCATTTAATGTGATCAAATTAGTCTGGATGATCTCAAAAGAAGAATATAAAGGGAGGGGAAGAGGACTATACTAGAGGAGGGAGTGGAGAGGAAGGTTAAGGGAAATTTTCTCAGCAATCATACTGTGCATAGGAGTAGGGAGTAGGGGTAATGGCTGATACTTAAACCTCATTCTCACCTGAACTGGTCAAAGGATGGAATAATACATACACACAGTGGAGTGCAAAAATGCATTTTACTCACCAGGGATGTAGGGTAAGGAGGGAAGGGAGAAGGAGAAAATAGAAAAAATATGGATCAAGGGAGGGATTAGTCCCAAGCAAAACAAACTCTAAGGACATACAAACATACTTACAGCTCTTTTTGAGGTGGCAAAGGATGGGAATCTTAGAATGAACCCATTGATTGGGGAATGGTTGAACATGTTATTGTTTATAAATGTGATGGAATGATATTGTGGTATAAGAAATGATAATGGGGCTATTTTCAAAGAAACCTGGGGAGACTTGTATGAACTGATGTAGAGTGAAATGAAATGAAGAAAATGGAACCAAGAAAACAATTTATACAATGACAACTAGAACACTGGGCTAAATGAAATCAGATGGAAATTAATAAGACTAAAAGTGGTCAAAATTCCAGGATGTTTTGTTGGAGTGCAAATTCAAAACGAATAAAAAATGTAATATGACATAAAAAAGATAGTGTGATTTTGTGTTGCATTAAGGAAGAACAGTGTCTAGGAAAAGGAGGTGGTAGCCCACTCTACTCTGTCCTGGTTAGAACACATCCAGACTATTGTATTTTAGGAAGGACATTGAGACGCTAGAGATTCTTCAGAAGAGACAACCAGAAGGATTGTGTGAAGGGTCTCTAGTCTCCGTCAAATGAGAATCACTTGAAGGAAATGAGAATGCTTCTCTTAGAGAAGAAGAGGCTCAAGGGAACATGATAATCCTCTTCAAGTACCAGGAAAGTTGTCATGGAGGCTCTTTGGTCTAGGAGGGGAGAACGAAGAACAATTTCATCTTTGGCACTAGAGTATAATGGTTCTGCCACTTACCTACCCTGACCGATCCACTCTGCCTCTGCAGTCTCTCTCCCCAAGTGCTGGAAACTTAGGGTCCTGGAGCTGAAGTTCCAGCCACAACCACTTCTAGCCACTAGGTGGCAGACTACCTCCATTTCTCTACTGGCTCCATAGTGATTCTCAGGACTTCACTCTCCAGTTCACATAAGCACTAGCAAGGAGGGTTCCTAGGGAAGGGCTGAGAGACATCTCTTCCTCAGGGTTCTGGGGTATTTCTGAGGGGCAATGGGTTTTTCTCTGAAGCTGTAAGCTCAAGCCCCTGCTCTCGTGTGTTCTCTCCAGTTACAGTTAGTGTCTCCTTGAGATCATTAATTGACCCAGTGATAAGTGTCCCCACCATCAATATAACCAATTGACACTAATTAACTTTTACAAAAAGTTCTTTACTATGATGATATAGGAAGAACAGAAATACAAAGCCCTTCCTCCAGGGAAATATTCCCCATCTTTTCCACCTCAGTTCCTGGTAAGAGTGAATCCAAGTTAAAGCAATTGTGACAAAGCTTTTCCCCCACCAAGTTCATTTCTGACTGTGCCATGGCCATTGGATGAGGAACTCCTTGCTTACAGGGCACAGTGTCAGCTCTCAGGCCAATTCATTGTTGGTTTAGCTCTCATAAATTGTTGGTATCTCACCTGGCCTGGCTGCCAGCAAACTATAATACAAATGTTACAAAACATTGCAAGACAATGTACCGAAGGAAGGAATACAAAACAATCCATCCCAAACAGAGGCTGGCTGAGGAGGCCACATGCACACCAGTTTCCAAAGGCTCGCCTGAAGTTCATCCTTTTCACTTGAATGCAGCGAGGGTAGAAAGAGATTGAGTTGCTCCTATGGAAACCTGCTATGTCCATAATGGGTTCTGACTCAGCAACCAGCTGAAAAGCCTTTGTTTACCATATTGTAAACAGAAAGGAAACATTCTAGATGTTCTGAGTCAGGAAGCATGGCTTTTTCCATTATGCATACCTGGAAGCAAGCTTACCTAGCCTGTGTATGGGGAATTGTAGCAAGTAAGATGATGTTTAGGCTTCCATACTGAGACCTTGACGTTATCACTAAATTGATGATACAGGAATGAGTTACCATATTTCCCCATGTATAAGACACCCTTTTTTGAAAAATTTGGGGTCTAAAAACTGGGTGCATCTGTTTCTACAATTCAGCTAGCAGCTGCTGTGGGGATGAAAAACCAACAAGGACCAGCTCACAGAACGCTGCAAGTCCAGGTTCTTTTGATCTGCTTTACTAAGGAAAGCAAAGTTAAGGGGTTAACAATCTTACTTTAATCCAGCATACAAATATCATTCACTTAGTTCAGGGGGGAAAGCCAGCACCCTGTACTTCAGAGCAAATACAAATTACAAACATCAACAGACAGACCTTGTCTGATTCAAATCCCAATTCATAGTTACCAGAGTTTAACCAAGTATAAACACCAGGTCAAGCTGGAGGGCTCTTAACTACACCTGCCTGGAGTCTCCACATTAGCTCGCCACCAAGAGTGAAAGCCCTAAGCAAATAGCTTTGTCTTCTCAGTGCTCCAGATGAGGTCTGATGAAGGTAGGGTATAGTGGGACATTACATAATCACACTATTCTTTAAAGATATGACTCTTCTTGTCATGTTAACTTTTTTCACAGCCACATCACACTGCTAACACATATTTGAGCTTGCAGTCCATTAAACCTCCAAGATATTTTTCAGAATAATTTTTATCTACTCATGCCTCCCCCATTTTGTACTTGTAAAGATGATTTTTTGGTAACTATGCCAAGAGTTTACATTTATGCCCATGGAATTTCGTCTTAATAGAGTCAACATAATACTTTTTCAGGGGTGGGGAACCTGTGGCCTTAAGTCCACATGTGGCCTTCTAGGTCCTTAAGTGCAGCCTTTTGACTGAATCCAAGTTTTATAGAACAAATCCTATTATTAAAAGGACCTAGAAGGCCACATGTGACCTTTGCAAGCCTGTTAAGAGCCTTTTGCTTGCTGATCTTATCATCTAGTATGTTAACTTTGTGTCATGGGAAAATTGGGTGACCATACCATCTATGCCTTATTCCAAGTTATTGAATAAAACAAATGTTTAACATCACAGGGATAAGCACAAATCCCTGGGATACTCCCCTCTGCCTTGATTTTGATATTGAACCATTAAAAGTTACTTTATGAGTTAAGTCATCCAACTAGTTGTAAACCCTTCAGATTGTATTATCACTTACTGTATTTCCCCATGCATAAGACCCACCTTAATTGTGGGGCCCAAAATTTGAAAAAAAATGTATTACATAAAGTTATTGAACTCAAGTTTTGTTCATGTGCTCATACCTTTCAGGCATCTTTTGGGCAAGTCTGGTGCGTGTACACACGCTTAGCCCATTCCGTTTCATGAACCTGAATTGTGTCCTCCTTTGAAATCAGTAACATCTTTTTCATCAGCAATTCTTCTTGCCTCATGCTGACCCATGGGCACAGGAATTCCAATTGCCCTTTGCTCTTCAATCCATATCTTCAATTCCCTCTCTAAATAAGGCCATTTTGCTGACTTGTGTCTCATGGCCTTCTTCTGCCTTGGCGTTTTCAGTAGGGTTTCTTCTTCCCGAAGCCAGTCTCGGATTGTTTTCTCAGTTGGAGAAGGACAAAACTTACCTTCAGCAGGATGGTAATCATCCAGCAGGATGATTTCCATTCACTTTTGCAAATTGGATCACTTTTAATTTGAATTCAGTACTGTACAAAAATCTTTACTGAGCCATTTTTGGGCAGAATGTGGCAAAAGGTAACCTACAATACCGGTAACAAATGCGAAATAATGCGAGCAATGACATCAAGGGCGAAAAAGCAGGAAATGCAAGTAAAAAAATCTATAACCACTGTATAAGACAGTGCGCCCAGTTTTTAGAGCACAAATTTTTCGAAAAAGAGTGTGTCTTATACATGGGGAAATATGGTAACCAAACCCTCTGTCTTTCATTTAGTGATAATATAAAGGTCTCAGTATGGGAGCCTAAACATCATCATACTTGCTTACTTGCTAGCCCCCATATGGAGGCTAGGTAAGCTTGCTTCCAGGCATGCATAATGGGGCCTCTAGGGAAGAGCACTTTTCATA
The DNA here is from genome assembly GCF_011100635.1 of Trichosurus vulpecula. Taxonomy (NCBI): domain Eukaryota; kingdom Metazoa; phylum Chordata; class Mammalia; order Diprotodontia; family Phalangeridae; genus Trichosurus; species Trichosurus vulpecula. The sequence continues at coordinate 53,824,057 of NC_050576.1, read as the reverse complement.
CTTCTCCATTCTCTCTCTGAATTAGGGCTGGGCTCTGGGGTAGGCCCATTGAATAATCAACACCTGATATTTACATAGAGCTTTGAGGCTGACAAATAACTTTAAATTTATTGTCATATTTCATCCTCCCAACAACCTGTTGAGCTGGATAAGAAGAAGATTATGATCCAAAATACATACATCTGTGCATACATTCTCTCTCTATTTATATGTATGTATATATACATATATATACATATATCTATATTCCATTCACACACACACACTCACACACACACACACGCACACACACACACACACACTTCTACTTCCAGTACAACTTACACTTTGGCTTTACACCATGCAGGGCAGAGTGGGGTAGTTTGTTTGCTTTCTAGTAGATTTCTCTGAATTTAGTTGTATAATCAGTTGGTCCCAGTTGTGTGGGTGCTGGGCCAGGATATCCTGCATTCCACTGGCAAAGTGGGAGGGAGCAGAAAGAAGAGGTACTTCAGTGGGAGGACGGTCAGTGAAAGTGGAGGAGGGGAGGAGATTCTCAGGTAAAAGAGAAATTCTCACTCCCTCCTTTAGAAGAGCTTTATGTCCTCTGGAGTGGAACGTGTTAGGGTTGGTGGGACAGATATATACTTCTAGCCTCTGAATCTTGATGCTGCTTGGAGTCCACTGTTCCCCAGCCTGCCATGAGGGGACTGTGGGTGCCCAAACCTGTCACCACCACCAGCTCTGTGCTGCTCTGGATAACACTGTTGTGTCCAGGTGAGTCTCAGCTTAATGGAGCAGAAAAATGGGAGTGCAAAGCCAATGGGCCAATTCTAGCTCAGGCATTGTTTAGGGGCCTAACTTGGGAGGAAAGCATGAGTGGGGAAAATGGAAAGAAGGGGGAGGGTAGCAGTGGGAAGGGGCTAAACAGAACCAGTTCCTTAGAATCAGGACAGAGGGAAGATGCTAAAGTTGCTGCTCAGTCCCATGCCAACAAAGATAATTCTTCCAGCAGACTCTTGCTTGGGTGTCATCTGCTGACCTGATAGCTTTTCTTTCTCCCTCTGATTGTGGCCTTCTCTTTGAGAACCTTACCCTCTCTATGGCATAAATGGCTCATAACAACGCAATGTTAGACAGACATCTACAGAATAGTTCTATTTTAATAGCAACAGTGGAAACAAATTGCTTCAGTGAAGAGGTGGTTGAGGGTGTTTCTACTTTTCTGGCTCAAATCATGAAAGTTTGGTATTGTTTCCTCACTCTCCTGTGTCTAAAGCTGGCTTTCCTTGTTGAGGGAAGAGAAGTGTTTATCAAGGGAACCAGGGAATAGGCAGAACCCCAATTTCAGTAATTGAAGAAGAGCAGATTAGGAGGCTTGAATAATTATATAATAGTGTTTATTTCCTTCAGATGTATAGACACTGTCTGGAATGGAAGGCAGTGGTGGTGAGGTAGGATGTGTACACATGGTGGCCCCACAACATGTTAGTGCAGTTTTAAGCTCTAAGCTCTGGCCTTACATCACAGATTCAGAGTTGGAACAACCTCTGTGGTCACTTGGATGCCTCCCCTTCTGCTCCCATTTTTTAGATGGAAAAACAACAACAACCCAAGGCCAAAGAAGCTGAATGATTTGCACAAGGTCACAAAGGTAGCAGAGTCATCATTTGACCTCAGGTCCTCTGACTCCAAAGCCACACCATGCCTCTGATTTGGGGGCAAATTCCTCTTCTTTCCTCTCCATATCTCCCTATCACATTTTAAGTTTAGATGAGATATTTCAAGAGTGTATTTCCTACCCCACCAAGGCCAAAATGCACTCTAGAGGCTCGAGGCCTGCCCACAGTGGTTGATAGCAGACAGTCGTCTCCACTCCCCAAATGTCATACTTGTGTCTGGACAAATACTTGGGTGTTCCTTGGCTCTATCAAGTCTAGCCACCTTTTCGTTCACCTCAGTGCCCTGGGGACTCTGTGACCCCTGGACACATTTCAGTAATAGGACAGAAGCAGAGAAATGCCTAGATGTGATCATGGGCAGTGCTTGGTTGTGAAAATGAGGAAGAGTCAAGGCTACAATAGAATTGTAGAGCTCAAAGGGACCTGAGATGCCATCCAGTCTAGTCGTCCTATTTTATAGATGAGACTCAGGCCTTGGGAGGACTCAATATCTAGCCCAAGGTCCCACAGTTAGTAGATGGCAGAGCCAGTGTTCCATAAATACTTGGTAAATAAATGGACTTTATTCCTCGAGATTACACTGCCCTGTCTCCTGACTTTCAGACCAGTTCCTCTAAGACACTCGGCTGTCTGTAGTTCTTCCCATTTTCAGTCCAGTGCTAGGGAGATGCTTTTCTCATAGCATCCTGCTGTGTCTTTCTGTCTACATGGGGGGAAAGTTCAGATTTCCCTGCACCTTCCCTCTGTACAATCACTGAACATCTAAACGTCCCTGGCCTTATTCCCCTGTTCAGGCGAGGATCCAATTCTGTCTTTGCACTAACAATAGCTAGCATTTGAATGGCAGTTTAAGGTTTGTAAAAGGCTTTACATGGACCATCTGATTTGATCTTCACAGCAAGCATGTGATGTAGGTGCTGTTATTGTCCCCATCTTACAGGTGAGGAAACTGAGCAGACTGTGCTAAGAGACTTGCCCAGGATCACATGGTTAGTAAGTGTCTGAGGTCCAGTTCTGAGCTCACATCTCCCTGCCTAGGCCCAATGTTCTATCCACTGAACCACCTGGTTAAATCCTGACTACTCACCAATCCTAATGCAGCCCCCATGGCCTTTCCTCGTTCTTTTTTCCTTCATTCTTAAAAATAAATTAATTATTTATTTTTAACTTTAAAAAAATTTGAATTCCAAATTTTCTCCTTCCCTATTACCCCTATCCTACCCACCAAGAATGCAAGCAATACATTGTGTCTATGTGGAATCATATAAAAATATTTCTGCATCAACCATGTCACAGCAAAAAAAGAAAACAAAAAATTAGAAAATGAGAAATTATACTTCAGTTTGTGCTGAGAGTTCATCAGTTCTCTTTGTGGAGATGGATAACATTATATTCATCACGAATCCTTTGGAATTGTCTTGGAATGTTGTATTGATCAGAATTGCTAAGCCTCACAGTTGATCATTGTTACAGTATTGCTGTTACTGGATACAGTGATCTCCTGCTTCTGCTCACTTCATTTTGCATCAGTTCATATAGGTCTTCCTATTCCCCTCATAATTTCTTATTTTTTTTATAATTTAATCATTTATCTCATCATTAATATGTTGAAGTTATAACTTTAAACCACTACATATATTCTCTTAAAAGACAAGATTTTACATGAAAAGTCTGTTCTCATGGTAAATATCAGTATTATTATTACTTGTTACAACCAAATATAACAGTTTTAAATTATCATATTTTCATCACATCACTTTAAAAACCCAATTCACATATATCAAAATTCAGATTAAATTTACTTCTCAAATTTCACAATCTAAGAGAATTTTAGAAATATAATGCAATTTTAGAAATATTGAAATAATAAATTTCAGATGACATCAATTGCATTTCCAGATTATCACACATAGAAATTATTCACCTTATTACTTTTGGTATTAAAAAACCACTTCTAAGTTAACAATGACAAAAAATAATGTTGTTTCTAACATATGCCAGTCATGATGTTAAGCACTTTGAAATCGTTACATCATTTTGATCCGGTAACAACAACCATTATTATTTTCCCCTTTACAAATCAGGAAACAGGTCAAACACAGATAAAATACAGTTTTGTAATTGGCACAGAGAATTGTGGAGTTTACCAAGAGCAGAGGCTTTTCTTCTCTCCCCACAGTTGCACAGCCTGGTTGTGGACTCGAGGGTGGTCGAGTAAAGGATTTGGGAAAGGGGAGAGAGAGGGACTAAGGAGTGCTGGGAAGTTGTAGAGTCCAGCACCTGAATTAAAGGTCCAAGGAGTCATTGAGGAGAGGGATTTGGTGGATAAGAAGGAGGGTCCCTGAGGAAACTTTGAGCCTCCTAATATGGGTTGCTCAACTTTGGGACACTTGGATCAAAGCTCCAGGTTTTGGTGGTGCAGGAGCAAGGACTTGGGGATTTGAGAGGAGAGTGTCCTCTGCTTGCCTAAAGGTGTGGGTGCCCAGGGGTCCAGGGCTGTTGCCAGTGGAGTCCCCGATATTTCTGCTATGCCTCCCCCCTTTTTTCTTTTCCCAGGTGGGGGAGGGTAATTCAAATTTCCTACCATTACTCTCTTCCATTATCTGATCTGGGATGAGAGGAGTTTACAAGAATCCTTATGGCTGTTAAAAGATAAGCATTGGAAGGGGGTGTTTTAGCATGAGTGAGAATCCCTGGAGTGATCTACAATGTCAGGAGTTCTCTCCCAAAATTACAACTAATCAGTTTCCAAACTTTTTTTTATTGTTGTATATTTCATCACCAATATTCTTTATTCTCCTTCTTGAGCAATAGGTCAAAACAATGATTGTGATAATTAATAATAATAACAATAATGGCTATTATGGATTTCAACCTTTGAATATGTTGACTCATCTGATCCTACAACAGCCCTGTAAGTTAGATGTTATTATTACCTTCATTTTACAGATGAGGAAACTGAGACTTAGAAACTGTGAATTGATTGGACTAGGAATTCCCCCAGTGGTAGACTCCCCAAGGTAGAGCAAAAGCAGCCTATCATTTACAGATCTGGAGAGCTGCAGGCGGATCAGAGAAGGTCCGTGGCTCATGCCTCCCAACTCAGGGAAGTGAAAGGTCTCTTGAAAGATGTGATACTTGATCCAAACCTTGTAAGGGAGCAAAGGGCTGGTTCTTTTCATGCTTCTCTTGATTCTTGTGTTTGAAAGTCAAATTTTCTATTCAGCTCTGGTCTTTTCACTGAGAAAGCTTGAAAGTCCTCTATGTTGTTGAAAATCCATATTTTGCCTTGGAGCATGATACTCACTTTCCTGGGTAGGTGATTCTTGGTTTTAATCCTAGCTCCATTGACCTCCAGAATATCCTATTCCAAGCCCTTTGATCAATTAAAGTAGAAGCTGATAGATCTTGTGTTATGCTGATTATGTTTCTACAATACTCAAATTGTTTCTTTCTGGCTGCTTAGAGTATTTTCTCCTTGATCTGAGAGCTCTGGAATTTGGTGACAATATTCCTAGGAGTTTTCTTTTTGGGATCTTTTTCAGGAGGTGATCGGTGGATTCTTTCAATTTCTATTTTTCCCTGTGGCTCTAGAATATCAGGGCAGTTCTCCTTGATAATTTCTTGAAAGATGATATCTAGGCTCTTTTTTTGATCATGGCTTTCAGGTAGTCCAATAATTTTTAAATTATTTCCCCTGCATCTATTTTCCAGGTCAGTGATTTTTCCAATGAGATATTTCACGTTGTCTTCCATTTTTTCATTCCTTTGGTTCTGTTTTATAATATCTTGATTTCTCATCAAGTCACTAGCTTCCACTTGCTCCAATCTAATTTTTAAGGTAGTATTTTCTTCAGTGGTCTTTTGGACCTCCTTTTCCATTTGGCTAATTCTGACTTTCAAGGCATTCTTCTCCTCATTGTTTTTTTGGAGCTGTTTTCTTCAGTATTATTTTTGGGTCTCCTTTAGTAAGTCATTGACTTGTCTTTCATGGTTTTCTCGCATCACTCTCATTTCTCTTCCCAATTTTTCCCCTACTTCTGTAACTTGCTTTTCCAAATCCTTTTTGAGCTCTTCCATGGCCTGAGACCAGTTCATGTTTTTCTTGGAGGCTTTTGATGTAGGCTCTTCGACTTTGTTGACTTCTTCTGGCTGTATGTTTTGGTCTTCTTTGTCACCAAAGAAAGTTTCCAAAGTCTGAGTCTGAATCTGAGACTGTTTTTGCTGCTTGGCCATGTTCCCAGGCAACTACTGGACCCTTGAGTTTTTCGTTGGGGTATAACTGCTTGTAGAGTAGAGAGTACTTTGTCGCAAGCTTGCAGGGCTCTGCTGTTGTTTTCAGAGCTATTTCTGCACAGCAAGCTCTGCCACACCAGCACTCCTTCTCCCCCAAGAACTGCCAACCCGGACCAGACTGAGATCTAAGCAGGCTCTGCACTCCTACTCTGATCCTCCACTTAATTCCTCCCACCAGGTGGGCCTGGGGCTGGAAGCAACTGTAGCTGTAGTTCTGTAGCTGCACCACCTCTGCTGTTCCCAGGGTGGTGGCCGAGCTGCAAACTCCTTTCACTCTGTCCCCCCAGTTTTTCACACTAACCTTCTCTGTTGTCTTTGGTGTTTGTGGGTTGAGAAGTCTTGTAAGTGCCACAGCTCACTGATTCAGGGTGCTAGGACCTTTTCCACTGTCTCCTGGTCTGGTTGGTCCAGGCACAGCCCATACTGGAGTCTGCTCCCCTCAGCTCTCAGTTCCGTGCAATAGACCTTACCCAGAGACCATCCAGGCTGGCCTGGGCTGGGGCCCTGTTTCCCTCTACTATTTCATGGGTTCTGCAGTTCAGAATTTGTTCAGAGCCATTTTTATAGATGTTTGGAGGGTCCTGGGGGTGAGCCATAAGCAAGTCCCTGCTTTCCAGCTGTCATCTTGGCACCGCCCCCTTTTTGCCTTTCCTAGTTGTTAAGAAGCATAGCCAGTAATATGGAAATATATTTTGCATGATTTCACATGTATAATTGATATCACATTTCTTGCATTCTCAATGGGTAGGTGAGAGGTGGAAAGGAGGGAGAGAACAGAGAACTCAAACTTTGGAAAAAAGAAAGAATATTACAAATAAATAACAAAATAAAAGAAAAAGAAAAAGCATAGCCAGATACAGCCAGTCCCCCAGAGACTCTCCTTCCTTTGTCCTTTGTCCTTCTCCCTGTTCCTGAGCACTCTTAGATTAAATCCCACTCTCAAGAAAGGATTTAATTCAATAAACCCATTTACACTGAGGTGGGAAGATGTTTGGATTTTGAAAGGGAACAAAGTTTTAAGGCACTGGAAGGTCTCTGATGGTGGCATTTCAGACTTCCCTGAGCAGGCAGTAGGTGATTTTCTTATCTGGTGGAGGGGAGGGGACTTCCAATGCCCCTGGAATCACTCTGATCCCAGGCAGCTCTGAGGAACACTGGGGAAAGGCTGCACAACAGGCCTCTGTGGGTCCCAAGCCTGGCTAGTGGGAGTTCTGGTCTAATCTCTGCTTTCTGGTCTCTTGCAGCTCCTGCCATCAGGAGGAATGGTAAGTTCTGTATTGAATGTTGTCTTCTTTTTTCTTAAGCACCCTCTGCCCTGCACTTCCTGAACATTGATATCAGTACAGTATAGGATATATCAGTACAGCCAGGACAGTAGCTCCTATCCTCACTGGAGCCTTGCACCCACCTGATTAAAGGCAGAGTGAGACTTTAGTGCCAGCACTGAAGCAGTTGTCGCTGAGATAACTCTCTTCTCCCAGTAACTTCTACCCAAAGCTGTTTGTTCCCCTTTCTACTGCTAGAGATTCAACCCTCTTCCTCAGGAGCCTGTTCAGTCATGTCTGACTCTCCTTCTCTAGTGTGTCTCCATTTTACAGATGGGGCACTGAGGCAAATAAGGGTGAAGTGACTCACTCATTGTCACACAGCTAGTAAGTGTCTGAGCCTGGGTTTGAATTCAGATCCTCCTGCTTCCAGGCCCAGTGCTCTATCAAATGTGCCACTTAGCTACTCCAGAAATGTGTTTTTCAGTTACAAAGCCACAGGAAGCATATACCCTCCAAACAGGACTAGTCTGCTTAGGTGTGTCCCCATGTTTTTCTGTGTTTGAGTGAATTGTCATTGTTCAGTCTTGTCTACATCTTCACAACATTTGGGATTTTCTTGGCAAAGACACTGGAGTGGTGCCATCCCTTTCTTCAGCTTGTTTTATGGATGAGGAAACTGAGGCAAACAGGGTTATGGGGCTTGCCCAGTGTCACACAGCTAGTAAGTGTCTGAAATCTGATTTGAACTAAGGACTTCCTGACTTCAGGCCTGGGGCTCTATCCACTGCTCCACCTAGTTGCCCTTGAGCAGTGTATATCCCATTTCTTGTGTATCCCTGGGCTTGTGTGTGTTTCACTACCTGATCCATGGAAAGAAAAGTCTGCTATCTACTTGACTATCTTTTTGACTTCATTATTTAACTGCTCCAAGCCTCAGTTTTCTCATCAGTGAAATGAGCCAGTTGGACTCACTAGATAATCTCTATGGTCCCTTTCAGCTCTAAATCTTATGATTTAGGATCAAATGACAGAATGTGTGTAAAATGCTTAACACTGTACTTGGCACACAGTAGGCACTTAATAAATGCTTGTTTCCCATCCCCACTCCCCTTGGCATGTCTGGATTTTGTGTGTCTGTGGTTGCTCTGAGGTTGTCAACATAGTTGATGGGTCATGGATGAGAACTGGGAAGGGTCATCTAGTCCAACTTCCTCATTTTGCAGGTGAGGAAACTGAGTGCAAGAAAGGTTAACTGAGTAGCCCAAGGTCACACAACTAGTAAGTAGATAAACCAGAATTTGAACACCAGGTCCTTGAATCCAAAGTCAGCATTCGTTCTCCTGGCCCAAGTGATCTATAAATGTCTCTGTATGTGCTATAAATGTCTGTGGGTCATGTCAAATCAAGTCAGGTATTTATTAAATGTCTGTGCCATCACAGAAAATAATGATTGTTGGGGATACAAAGAAAGGCAAGAACATTCCTTTCTCTCAAGGAGTTCACACTCTGTGGGTGCTGCTGTCAACACCATGTTGAGAATATGCATTGTGCATTGTACATGTGTCTGTATCTATTATCCTTAGATCTTGGGTCTCTGTATTATATCAACTAAGAGGGTTGGAGAAGGAGGTATTGGGGGCAGATTCAGATGCTTTGATGAGGCTTGCAGCTAGTAGGAGCTGGAGTGCCTGGCCTTGGAATGGAGGCAAATGGGACCCTTCTCTCTTCTCGCAGGAAGAATATTTCCTCAATAAATGGATCCCTTTCCTTCCCACAGAGCCATACTGATCCCACAGATTTTTAGGGCTTCCCCTCGATTTTGAAGATTGAAGTTATAGATCATTCACTCTTCCTTTCCTTGGGATGGGTTCTCTTTGAGAAGATGATTCTTTACTGTTTTTTGTTCTGGTGGTTGGTTTTTACCAATCAGATGGGACCTAGGGGATCCTTAGGGAGCTGTTCACCCTTCTGGAAAAGGCCCTGTGGCCTCATGACTCAGTGTGGCATCAGTGTGTGAGAAAGCTGCCACCAGCGTTGACCCAGCTCTGACTTTTTGTCCACTCCGCAGCCCTCTAAACATCTACTGTGTGTGCACTATTCTATTCTCTGTGTCTGTTACTCGTGTCCTCCCCTCACATCTGGGATTTTGTGGCTCCTTGGATACTCTTTTTCTTCATTCCCCTCTCCTCTCTACCCATCAGGTCCCCTAAGAGCAGTAGTGACCGTGGAACCCCCATGGTTCAGTGCTCTCCGAGGGGACAGTGTGACTTTGACTTGTGAAGGGCTCCAGACTCCTGGACAGAATTCTGTTAAATGACTCCACAATGGGTCAGTTCTCCCCATCTATGGGGAATCCTTTAACATCTCACCTGTCAACGAGGAAGGCAATGGGGAATTCCAGTGCCAGACAGAACTCACTGCTCTCAGAAGCCCTGTGCAACTACAAGTCGCTAGTGGTAAGTGAAGGCTAAGGAGCCTGGGATAAGGTGGAGGGGGAGGGGAAGAGTTGAAATGTGCTTACAATACGTCCTGGAAAGGGACATATCCTGGCAGTACTGATGTCAAGAGGGTGGGCAGAAGAGTTCCTGAGAAATTCGCAGATTATTTCAATTCTCCTTTTCACCATGCCCCTTCTGAGGTACAAATTTAGCTTGTCTTGTTCTAAGTTTCTCTTAGTGACCCTTTCTATTTTCAGTACTCATTTCTGCCAGGAAATTTCCCAAACTCAGCCCCCCCAACCCCCGCAGCCAATGACCAGGAGACCGGGGGCCTATACTTAACCAATTAATAAGTATTTATTAAAGGTCGATCATATAATGAGCACTGGAAATACAAATACAAAGAATGAAACAATCCTTGGTCACAAAGAGCTTACATTCTAATAGGGAGGTAACAAGTAAGTGTAATAGATATAGAAATAGTACATATATATACCTTATAATGATAACATATACATGTATGGTACATATATACAACATAAATATAAAATTAATAAGTACATATATTATAAATACAAGGTGTTTTGAAAGGAAGGTTGCTTGCCGTTGAGAGGACCAGGAAAAGCTTGGTGCAGAAGGTCTTGCCTGAACTGCATCTTACAGGAAGAGAGGGTCTTTATGAAGGAGAGATGAGGAGGAGCTGCATTCCAGGCATCTGCCGTGGAGATGGGGGTGGGGTTGGTGTGTAGAGATGCATGGTGGAAAAGCCTGGAGTTAGAAGCTGAAGGTAGCATTTGAGGAACAGAGAGAAGGCCGCTTTGGCTGGGTGGTCAAATCTAAGGGGGGGAAGAGTCATGTCTAGTGAGGCTGGCTATGTTGTAAAGGCCTTTCACAGCCTACAATGGAATTTGCATTTTTCCCTAGAGGCAATGGGGATTCTAATTGGAGTTGGTTGGGCAGTAGAGTCCCATGGTCAGCTCACTATTCTGTACTAGCATCCCCTGCAGGCTGAGAGTTGTGACCCCAGATTACACAAGACCTCACATTCTCTACAATGTTTTAGGCCGCAGCCTAGTTCTTTAATTCCTCCCAAGTTGCCCAGTGTTTGTCTTACCTGCACATTCTCCCCATTTCTTGGGCTCTGATATGTGGTAAGCCCTTTGGATTATATGTGGGCAGATAGGGTGTATGGATATTCAAGGAGTACTAGGACCTCTAGTGTGAGGGTTTGCTAAATCCATCTCTGGGCTGTTCATCTACCTTTGGTGTCTACTTGGTACTCAGCTCTCCCCTGTGGTTCCAAGAAGCTGTAGCACGTGCAGTGGTCACCCATTTGGACAGAGTGGTTACTGAGGCTGAGGGTAACACACTGGGCACAAATCCACTGGCAAGTTGCAAGGGCATTTACCTGTAAGGGCAAGCAAAGTGGAACTTTTTACTGATTTTTTCTTTTAGAGTGCTTCTCAGCACTAAGGCAATCAAGTGCCTTTTATTGAGTCTTGCTTTCCTTTGCAGGAAGGCCCACACCCTTATGCTAATTAGGTCAAGAGAGGTGTGAAGCCCTCAAGAGTTGTGAAGCTCTCTGGCCCTGAAGAAATGTATATATACTCTGAGGTTAGCATTTTGTTTGGGGCTCACTTATTGCAAGAGTGTTGATGTGGAGACTCTGGGTAGCCATTAAGGAGACCCCCGCCTCAGCTTTCAAAACCCAGGTATTGGTGCTTCTCTCTCTGGTACCTATGTATATAATATCTTGGCCAGAGAGATAGAAATCTGCGTGTAGATTTGTGCTATTTTGCTCTGTTTATAATTTCTCCTTTTAATTCCTGTTTGTGTTTTCTCTGAAGTTCAAAGTGCTGACTTTTCTCCCAGAACCAAGTGAATGATATATGCATGTTTGAGTAAAGTGGGATTATAAAGCCCTTTAAGTTGCTTTCCTTAGAAAAGCAGATCAAAGAACCTGTGCTAGCAGCCCTCCTGTGTGCTGTTGTTATTGGTTTTAAACAGCCACAGTAGTAGCAAGTAGCATTGTTGTTACAAAATGGCAAGAAGCATTATTGTTACAAAATGGTATAGTTGGTAGGATCTGAAAATTAAAAGGAAAGTATAGGGGTGGGATAATTGTTTGTTTCCCTGTTGTAGTAAGTATGATTCTGTGGAGCCTGGAACAGGAGTGGAGAGCTTCTTATATGTGGAGCTTGGCTTTCTCAGAAACAGAAACTTTGGTCAGAACCCCTGGAAACTACTGTCAGTCAGGAACAGGCAGAACTTGAAGTGTAGCAGTCCTGCTGAGCTGAGAGAAAGGAGCAGGAGCAGCCTGTATGTGAATCCAGGCAAGAGCTGGGAGCAGTTGGCCCACAGAGAAAGAGACTTGGGACTTGAAAGTTCGACCTAGGGTCAAGATGAAAAGAAAACTTTACTTGGACACTTTGTATTGACTGAGGAGATTGTAACTCGTTGTGACCTGGGGATGGATGGTATTTGTATTTTCTGCCACCCCTCAAGGATGACATGTTGTGCTAGGGAAGACCCTGGCCTGGGACCCCCTGCTTGTGTAAACAAGTATTTTGAGGAAGGCTACTGAATGATGTTTTGCGTAAGGATGTTGCTATGAATATTATGGTTCAGTTTATTGAGCAATGATATTTGCTGGGTGGGTGTTCTGAGAAATGCTATAGGGTATCCTGAATGATGTTTTATTTAAGACCGTATGGCCCACCTTAGTAATACGTTATTATGTGATGAGCTCACAAAGTATAGCGCCTCTATTTGTTCCAGGTCCATGGCCATTTAGGTTGTAAGGCCAAGGATCCTAGAGGGGTGGAATGTAAGGGCAAGAAAGTGGGACTTTTTATTGTTTTTCCTTTTAGAGTGCTTCTCAGCACTAAAGCAATCAAGTGCCTTTGACTGAGTCTTGCCTGTGTTTGTAGGAAGGACCACACCCTTTTTCTAATTAGGTCAGGAGAGGTATGAAGCTCTCAAGAGGTGTGAAGCTCTCTGACCCTGAAGAAGTGTATGTATACTCTGAGGTTAGCATTTTATTTGGGGCTCACTCATTGCAAGAGTGTTGAGGTGGAGACTCTGGGTAGCCGTTAAGGAGCCCCCATGACTTTGAACACCCAGATGTTGGTCCTTATGTATGTAATGTTTTGGTCAGACAGAATAGCAAATCTGTTGATTTGTGCTATTTTGCTCTGTTTATAATTTCTCCTTGTAATTCCTGTTTGTGTTTTCTCTGAAGTTCAGCCTTAGTAGCAATTTAGATTTGAAGATCTTTCTCACCCATTAATAGTCCATGTGACCCACTTACATCACAGGAAGCCTAAATTATATGTGGTGGGAGGACCTTCCGAACAGGAAAAGGAAGTTATGTCACAGGAAATGCAGAGAGAGAGATAGAGAGAGCAGTTATGGCTGGTAATGGCCACTGTCATGATAGTTAGTGCAGAACAGACTATACTGAGTTTGTTTTGGGGAAAACCCCAGCAGGGGGTCAGAGAGGTTTGGGGATGGTGAGGCTCCATGTTGTCATATTGTGTAGTGAATGTTTTACTGCTCTGACAGATTGGATAAATGGCTTGTGGGATCTGGTTCTCTGGTGTCTGAATAAACGGTTTACTTCTTCTACCTTCTATGTGGACAGTCTCATATACTTTGTGATACAGAACTACATAGGCATTTTTACAATTATCATCTACATTATTATCATTGCCTTACTCATACATCAGGGTGCTGACTTTTTCCCCTGAACTCAGTGAAGGATATATGCGTGTTTGATTAAAGTGAGACTATAAACCCCTTTAAGCTGCTTTCCTTAGAAAAGCAGATCAAAGAATCTGTGCTAGCAGCCCTCCTGTGTGCTGGTGTTATTGGCCTTACACAGCCACAGTAGCAGCAAGTAGGATTGTTGTTACACTACTCCAACTATATGAAGACTTCTGCCAGTGGAGTGGATGGATAAAAACACCTTGTTCCAATGGACATGAAAGTGGCTGAAGCAGGCACTGTGGAGTGCTTAGAGCTTGGTCAGAGATCAAAGATGCCAGGGTCATCCACTATATCCTGGGCTCTTGCCAGTCGTCCTACCTTTTGTCTTGCCATGGGACTTTCATGACTCTGGAAGTGAGAGTGCATATGATGACTTTGTGCAACTCCACCACTCTTAAATTGAATTCACCCCTGAGCTAAGACATCAACCTAAGATTGGTGCACTTTGAAAAAAGTACCAACAACAACAATAACAACATGTGAGCAGATTCTAGCAAGTGTCATTCTACTCATCTCCTGGCCAGGTTCAGTGACTGGAATCACTGTTCAGAGTCAAGGTCTGCTTTTTTTTGTCTTTGCAGATGGCAGGATGTCTTAGATGGCCCAAGGCTCTAGGACAAGCTGAAATGTCCTGAGCCAATGGCATTTGTGTTTCTTTCAGATTGGCTGCTGCTCCAAGTAGAGAGATTAGAATTCATAGAAGGTGACACTATGACCCTAAGGTGCCACAGTTGGAGTAACAAACCTCTGCACAAAATCACATACTACCACAACAACCAATCCTTAAAGTTTCACAATCGGGCTTTCAATTATATTGTCCATCAAGTGGACTGTACTCATAGTGGATCCTACTACTGTCAAGGGAACATATGGCATACTACCCGTGTATCTGCAGCTGTGGTTATCACTGTCAAAGGTAAGAAGACTTGGCCAAGGCATTTGAAGGGAACAGACAGATACTTTGGACTGAGGTTATGTGGTTCTTATGGGGAGGACAAGGAGATGCTACAAAGAGAGAAAAGGAATAATCAACATTTAGGTAGCATTTTTAAGTCCAAGTTTTTCATACATGTCTCATTTAATCTCCATGAAAAATAAAACCAACCCCCAGGCATTATTATGACTGATACTATCAATTTAAAGGTAAGAAATTAAGGTTCAGAGAGGTGTGACATCTCCATGACAACACAGCAGCAGGGCCTGAATGAGGGTCTTCCTTATTCCAAGCCCAGCACCATATACGCTGTGTCATACCACTCTTTCAATAATTCCAGTTGAGTCAAAGAGCCACGGAGAGTCATGGCAGTTCCACTTTGTGGCAATCAGGGCAAGGTTTTTAGCAGTGCTAGTCAGAGGTCCAGTCCCTCTATGCTCACCTCCTTTGGAGAGCACCACTCCCAAGTGATAAACTTTAAGAAGACAGCTGTTCAATGACTCTTGAGATGATCCCAGAATATCAAAGGAACCCCATAAATAGGGGGAGATGATCATCCACATATAAAACCTTTAAAGTACTCCTCAAAACCCACAACCTATCCTGTACCATCTTCCAGGCCACCTCTTTCAGGATAGTTCTGTATCCAGGTAGAGACTGTGTAAGACTGCGCAAATGGCCTCTCCTTGTAAGAGAGGCCTGAGGAGTGTTCTTTTCTTCAGGCTCTGGGGGTCCTCTACAAGGTTATGAGTGAAGGGCTCCATCAGTAGAATGAAGGAGCCTGGATTGAGTCAACAAAATACATACAAGTACTTATTAAGTGTCAGGTTCTGTGCTATGTTAGCCTCTGTGGATGCAAAGAAAGAAAAAAATAGTCTCTGACTTTTAGGAGGTGACAATCTAATGAGGGAGATATCATCCAAGCAACTCAGTATAATCAAGATATATAGCACCAGTTGGAGCTCATCTTGGAGGAAAGGTAGTAGAATTAAGGGGGACTGGGGAAGGCTTCTTGCCAAAGGTAGGATTGGAGCTGAAACTAAAAGAAGCCTAGAAAACCAGGAAGCTGAGACTAGAAGCATGCTTGGCTACTAAAGATAAGTGAGGAGTAACTGGGAAGCCTGGGGTGACTAATTTAGCAATAATGGAAGGTAAGGAGGGAATAGAGGTAGGGAAGAGGAAGTGCTGTTTATCTTGAGATCTCTCTCTCCTGAGGGCAGAAGGGAAGATGAGCACCATGAACATGGTTATAATAACATTGGTCCTGGTGATTCTGATTGGTATAATTGCTGCTGCTACCCTGTATTTCTCCAAGCCAACCTATTAACCAGGTGTGTGGTTCCCCTTGGTTTCTTATATAATGTGCTCTCTTCTTGGCCAAGATCCCAACCTTGTCCTTCCTCAGACGCTGGATCAGTACTATTGTTTCACTGGCCTAGGGAATCCTTAGCCATACACATACGTACAACTGCAAGATTCTTTAACACAGCAGGGGAGTTCTTTTATTCCATAGATACTGGAGTCAGGAGCTTGGGGATGGTCCTTTACAAATCTAATAAATAAAAAGTATCACAATTTATCACATGAAAAACCTAATTTGATGGAGAAACAAATATATTATAAGAGAAATAGTAAGTAACAGGGATAAATATAGTCTCTAAGACCCCTTACAATCTAGACTGAGTGACCTCTGAGACACTCCCCCAACTATTCCACTTAGTTATCAGCTTTCTCATCTCTTTGGAGAATCCTCTAGACTTAGTAATGACCACTTCCTTTTCCTTGGGCTGGAATTATCCCAACTGCATTCTTCAATGGTGCCCTCAGTCAGACGGGCTGTGGGGGAGGGTGTGGAAATGGGAAAGCAAAGTTTGCGATTTCAGAGGATCACAGATTAAGAGAAGGAAAGGACCTAACAAAGTCTCCTGACTTTACAGATGAGGCAACGGGAGTCTAGAAAGGTTAAGCAGCTTCTCTAGGGTCACACAAATAGAAAGGGGAAGAGACAGAACTACAGTAGTCCTCCACCTTCTAATCTGGACTCTTTACACCACACTTGGCTGCCTTTCTCTTTCTCCCCATGCTTCCAACCAGATTTCCCTGAATAACCTGAGTGCTAGATGAAGGGGCCTCCATGCTTTGGAGATGAGCTCTCAGAGAAAGTGGGAGTCTTAGTCTCTCCTGGCAGTGGGATGGGGGAGGGATAGAAGGTGGTAGTGGCTCAACCACTGTTGGTTCTTGGACACAGACATCTCTCCACATGAGGTGAGGATTGGTGCTTCCCCATCTGACCCATCACCTCTCCTGGCTTGAGATGTGGAGTACAGAAATGCCAAGGTCTTTGTGCTTGTTTACCTCCCATTGTCTCAGAAAGTATCACATTGAGTGGTATGTGATGGCATGAAGGGGGTGTCTGTTTTTCCTTTAATCGAACGTTTTTCCCTGTCCTTGGTCCTGAGGTTCATGATTCTGTCTCATTGTCTCACTAGCCTTCTGTGTGCCCTGCCTTAGCTCTCCCAAACAATCCTAAACACAGGGAACAAGGAGAGAATCTCCCAGAGGAACCAAGTGAATACAGGTAGCCCTGTCATTAACTGCCCCAGTGTATGGTGGGACACACATACACCTTGCCCTATTTGATACTGCAAGGTGGACTGGAGGCTGAAGAAAAGGAGGCTTGTGGAAGCTCAGCAGAGCTGCAAGGAGGGCAGAAGCTCAGCTCTCTTAGTCAGCTCTATACCATAGCTAGGACAACATTGGAGTTGGGGAGAAGTGAAGATATTACATGGCAAAGCCTATACAACCAGGAGTTCAGGACAGTGCTTCTCAAGAAGGGGAGTAAGAGGTATCTAGGGCTAGTATTGGACTCTTAGGAGCACTGTGAGGCCTGTTGTGAGGAGAAGGCAGATAGTAATATAAGTTAATTCTTACAGTAACCCTGTGAGTTAAATATTTTTTTAATTTATTTTTAAAAATTTTTTAATTTCTATTTTATTTTTATTTATTATATAATATATTTATATTACAATTCCTATATTATATATTATATTACTTATTATAAAATGCCTTCACTCTATTATTTCTTATCCCCGTCTTCCAGATGAAGTAACTGAGATTCAAAGTGGTCATATGATTTGCCCTAGATCATAAAATCACTGGATCAGAGATCATTTAGTCCATTCCCCTCATTTTACAGATGTGGAAACCATGGCCCATAGAAGTTAAGTGACTTGCTGAAAGCCACATGGTGATAGAGCTCTGCTTTGACTCCAAATCAAGCCTTCTCTCCAGTACACTATATGCAGATCCTAAGTGGTAGAAGCGGGATTGAAATCCAGATCTTCTGGGTTCAAATCCAGTGTCATTTGTAGAAGACAAAGATGTTCAGCTAAGGAGAGTGAGGAGTCAGGGCTCTGGAGTGGAGGTGTGTGACCAACCCAGCAGCAGCTGTGGGGCCAGGAGGTAGGGCTAGCTCAGGGAAGGAATCTGGTCACCTTGCTCTTGGCTTGCAGAAAGGGCCTGAGAAAGGGCAAGCTTGGATCTTTTTTTTTTTATTGTAGATGATTGGGTTGTACTTTTTAGCTTCTGTCAGCAGCAACAGCATCTCCAGAACTTTATAAATGCTTTAATGTAACAATGCTTGTGGATCGCATCTTTTCTTTACTTTCACAGCCAACACTCCTGATGAGACAGGAAGGACTAAGGGAACTGTGTTGCCTCAGCTCCTTCCCCTCACACTGTACCCCTTCCTCTTTTCCCCTTTCTTACTTAACTCCTATGTTTCTCTCTTGCTCCATCTGTTCTGCTCTACACATCCCACCTCCCCAGGTATTCCTCATCTCCCTGTTTTCTCTAGGTGGACATTTCAGTGTCTTATTCATCTGTAAAGTATACAAGTGTTAAGATATTAGGAGATACCTGGGAAGCAAGTGGTGCCCTAAGCTGGAATTAACAACAATCCTTTGTGCTCAGCCTCTGGATGATCTCACTCTCTGGCAAAATCATATACTTCTTGTATTGCTTTGACCAGCATCAGATGTTTCCTGAGCTCGGACAAGTTTTAGTCATGAAGTCTCGCTATGAATTAAACTCGTCATGTTGTTGTGGTAACTCCTCTCTGTCAGGGTTACAGCTCACTGCACAGCCACTGGTAGAAATGTTGAGAATTGGCCACACCAAAGCGGGTCCCCAGTAGGGACGGGGGCCAGGGCACTTGTGTCCTTGCTTGTAATTTGTTTTCCTCACTTAAAAATTAAACTTCTGTTTGATTCCTAACTCTCCTGTCTCTGGTGTGCTCTGTTCAGCTCTGGCCACTCCCAAGTTAGAAGCTGATTCCATGCAGTTAACACAGGTAATCCTGAGGAAGAAGTATCGGGACACTCAACTTATCAGAATCACCCCTAGTGGTGACCACCTCTATCCCTCATCTGGTGGACCTAAGGCTGGAGACCAGCAGCTTCCTGAACCAACTTTGTCATTCCAGGAAAATGGATTTGAAAATCTCTTTTGCAGTTGTCTGTGTGAATCCTAAACTGCTTTCAAAGACTTGAAGGCAATTGACTGTCAGTGTTTACACTGCCTGTCTCTGCTACCAACATCTACCCAATCCAAATGACTTTGTACCCTGAATTGCTCTTGCACAGTACTCTGGACAATCCCAAATGTCTGGGTCCCTTTAGAGCAACTGCTCTGCCCCCTCCTGACACTGCTCCCTCCCTAGAGGCAGTTTTTTCTTTCCATAGGTGTCGGGGCAGGGGCAGGAGGTGGCTGAGCATGGTTCCCCTTAGGTCAGGATGATCTACAAGAGATGAAATAGGGTGTCTCTGTGCCTCCAATCTCCTTGTCCCACCTCTAAATAGTTCCTGGTTTGTGTTGAGATGGAAGGTGCTGGGACAGAAGACAGTGGGCCTCAGGCACCTGTTCTGTCACAGCCTGCTTTTGAAAAGTCTGGTGCCTTATGGAAACCTCTCTGGCTTTTACATTAGTCTTCTCTGGCTGTGCTCTCCCTTGAAGCATTGTAACAACCATGTTGCTAGCAGCTGCTGTGGAGGTGAAGGTCCAGTGACAAGACCAACAAGAAGAGCACACAGGAGGGCTGCTAGCACAGGGTCTTTGATCTGCTTTTCTAAGGAAAGCAACTTTAAGAGGTTAATAATCTCACTTTAATTAAACATACATATATCATTGCCTTAGTTCAGGGGGAAAATTCAGCACCCTGAACTTCAGAGAAAACACAAGCAGAAATTACAAGAAGAAATCATATAAACAGAGGAAATAACGCAGAGAAATCAAAAGACAGACCTCTCACCGTCTGACCAGGATGTGACATACATAGTTACCAGAGAGAGGGGCACCAATATCTAGATTTTCAAAGCTGGGGGCAGGAGGGTCCTATGGCTACCCAGAGTTTCATCTGGCCAAATCACCAATACTCTTCCTATGAGTGTACCCCTGAAAGTAAAATGCGAACTTCACATCTCATATACCCTGTTCAGGGCCCTGAGGGCTCAGTGCCTACTTAGCAAAAGGGGTGTGGGAAAAGTCTTTAATCACTAGTCCCACATCATATACAATTTTTCCAATCAATGACTCTTGATTCAAACAAAGGCAAGACTCAAAGACACCCCATTGCCTCAGTGATGAGAAGCACTCCAAAACAAAAGACCCCACTTTGTTTGTCATTACATTTGAAAGGCAATACTCATCAAAGGTACTTGATTACCTCAGTGCTGAGAAGCACTCCAAAACAAAAAACATAAGGTCCCACTTTACCTGCTTGGTTCAAACAAAGGCAAGACTCACTAAAAGCACTTGATTGCCTTAGCAGTCCAAAAGAGAAAATAGTAAAAAAAATAAAAATAAGTCCTACCCTTCTTACCATTACAAGCATTTAGGAAGCCTCAAGAGGAGTAAATGCCCCTGAATTACCACATCACATTCAACATTGCCATAAGAACCTCATTGCTAGTGCAGAGACCTCAGTGCTAAAGGTTTGGGGGCTCAGTGTGAATCTGGACTGTAGTGGGCAGGAGGCAGGTAAGACATCCAGGGGATTAGGAAAGAGGTATCTGGGAAAGGGGTCAGGGAATGTCACTTGTAATCACTCCTTTCTAAACATGCATTGTTCCCTTGGGAGGTGGGCATCTCAGTGCTGCTGTTCTGGTTGGGACCCAATCTCTTTGCTCAGGGCAGGTGGTGTGGGTTGGGAGAGGGGCCTCAAAGGCATCCTGGGATGAGAGGTGGCATGGTGCTGGAGAAGGAATCCTGGAGCTGGGTCTAAACAGTGCCTCTTCTGCTTACTAGTAATATGATGATGGATAAATCAGCTCAGCTGGGGCCTCAGGTTACCCATCTGCCAGAAGAGAGGCTTTTACCAGATGATCTCAATTCAATTCCATCATGCTCATTAAGCATTTGCTGCGTATCTCTGGCACTTATTGTCTATCAGGAGGCTATTATCTTTGGCTTCTGAATACAAGGACAGCACTTCTTTCATTCTTCCACTCATTTCTTCAGTCTTTTCACTGGGTGAAGTTAGGGATATACATTCTGTTTCCTCAGAACGCATGTTTGATTAGTGAAAATGATTTTTATTAAGCCTTTTATTCCTATGCTTTCTAGAGTTTTTCATAGGAATGGATGCAAGATTTTGTTAAAAATTCTTTTCTGCCTCTGTTCATATAATCATATCATTGTTCTTATGTGTATTAATGTGACTTGTTGTATTTATAGTATTCCTTACATTGAACCAACACTGTTTATGTTAAAAAATTCAGTCTAGTCATAGTATACAATCTTTTTTGATATGTTATTGCAGTCTGCTTGCTGTATTTTATTTTAAATATTTCCATCAGGGTTCCTTGGGGATATTTCTCTGTAGTTTTCTTTCTCTTTTTTGTCTCTCCCTGATTTAAGTATCAAGACCATATTTGTGCCATTGAAAGAGACAGAAAGGGTGTCTTGTTTTCTCATTACTGCGAACAGTTTGTGGAGTATTGGAATTTATTATTCTTTGACTATTTGATAGAATTCACATGTAAATCGATCAGGCCTTAGAGTTTTTTCTTTGGTAGTTCATAGGTTTTTCAATTTATTTTTTCTGATATTGCTATTTAAATAGCCTATATTAATCTGTATACTTTGTATTTTGTAAGTATTCATCCATGTCCTCTAAGTTATCAGTTTTGTTCATATATAATATATTCCCAAATATTTTATAGTTTAATCATTTTTTTAATTTAGTATTTTATTTTCCCCCATTACATGTAAAAACAATTTTTAGCATTTGTTTTTAAAACTTTGAGTTCCAAATTCTTTTCCTTCCTACCTCTCCACCCTCCCCCCAACACACAATGAGAATGCAAACAATTCGATAAAAGTTATACATGTGTAGTCATGCAAAACATATCCATAATAGTCATGTCATGAAAGAAAACACAGACAAAAAACTTCAAGAAAAATAAAATTTAAAAAGATATGTTTCAATCTGTATTCAGACACCATCAGTTCTCTCTCTGGGGATGGATAGCATTTTTCATCATAAGTCCTTCTGAGTTGTCTTAGGTCATTGTATTGCTGAGAAGAGCTAAGTCATTCACGGATCATCATCTTACAGTATTGCTGTTACTTTGTACACAGTATATTTCCTTTTGCATTAGCCCATATAAGTTTTTCCAGGTTTTTCTGAGAGTATCCTGCTTATTATTTCTTATAGTACAATAGTATTCCATCATAATCACATACTACAATTTGTTCAGCCATTCCCCAATTGATGGGTACCCCCTCAATTCCCAATCCTTTGCCTCCAGAAAAAGATCTGCTATAAATGTTTTTGTACATATGGATCCTTCTGCTTTTTGTTTTTTATCTATTGTGGGATACAGACCTAGTAGTGACATTGCTAGTTCAAAGCATATGCATGGTTTTATTCCCCTTTGGGCATACATAGTTGAAACAGTAAGGCAATAAATCTAATTGCTATTACAACAGTTCAAAATTGCTCAACAGAATGGTTGAATCAGTTCACAACTCCATCAACAATGCATTAATGTCTCATTAATATCCCTTCCAACATTTGTCACTTACCTTTTCAGTCCTATTAGCCAAGCTAATATTCTATAATCATTTTGAATAGTAAAATAGTTTTTCATAATTTTCTGTATTTCCTCTTCAATCGTTGCAGCTTTTCTTTTTTCATTTTTCACACAAATAATTTGGTTTTCCTCTTTTTCTTTTTAGGGTCAGATTAGCTAATTATTTAATATGGTTTTTTTACTCAAAAAATGAATTCTAGGTTTATTAGTTAGTTCAATGGTCTTTTTACTTTCAGTTTTACTAATCTCTTCTATAATTTTGAGAATTTCTACTTTGTTGCCTGAATGGGGATTGTTCAAGATTATTGGGTTTTGGGGTTTTTTTGTTACATGCCCTTTCATTAATTTGTTCTTTCTTTCTTTTGTTGATATAAAAGCATTTAGACATATAAATTTTCTTCTAATAACTACTTTGGCTGCATCCTATAAGCTTTTGGTGTGCTGTCTCATTATTATCATTTTTAATGAAATATTCTCTTATTTCTATCATTTTTCCTTGGCCTACTGCTTCTTTAGAATTAAGCTATTTAGTTTTCAGTTACTTTTCAGTTTTTTCCTCAAGGTCCCTTTATTGAAAATAATTTTTATTGCATCATCAGTAAATTGTTTACTATTTCTGCTTTTCTACATGTTTGGTGAAGTCTCTGGGACATAATATGTACTCAATTTTTGTAAAGGTGTCATGTGCACCTGATAAATATATAATATCTTTTCTATTCAGTCAAACAACAGGCATTTATTGAAGCCTACTAAATGCCAGGCACTGTGCTAAGCACTAGGGATACAAAGAAAGCCAAATGGCATTCCTGAAAGAGTGTTAAAAGGATTTTGCTGAGCCAGTTTCTAATCTGAGAATGATGAAACAGCAGGCCAGAGACAAAGTGCCACTAATCAGGTAACCATTTAATTAGTTAGTTTCTTTATGAGCAATGGATTTGCAAATCACAATTCTGTTGATCAGAATTCCAAGTTGCTGAATTGAAGACAGAGATTATAAACATAGTTCACAATGGGAAGGGAGAGGAGAAGGCAGATTACAATGTTTTCCATGGCCAGCGTGGTTCACCATGACAAACCCACAAATGGAAGACAATACAACAATTCTGGAGTCCAGTGGGGGCAATATTGCTCGAGTTCTTGGGAGTCATTACTTGGTAGGTTACAGGACCAGAGTTCTGCGATGGGAACAGGTTCTACAATCTTAGATTCTCTTCAGTTCAGGTACACAGGCAGTGATTGTGAGCATTGTCAGTGTTAAATTGATCATTTTAAGCTGCACTGTAAGCTCTGACTCCCAAGGCAGAGAAGCAGTTCTTGAGAAAACTAAATTATTAGTGTATTTAATACACATAATCCCCTTCTCAGGAGTTTATAGTCTAATGAGAGAGACAACATGCTAAAAACTACATATAGGTGAGCTATATTGAGGATGAATAGGAAACAATAAAAAGAGGAAAGACATTAGACTTTAGAGGTGTTGGGAAAGACTTCTTGTAGAAGATGGGATTTTTAGTTGGGATTTAAAGGAGTCCTGGGAAGCCAGTAGACGGAGATGAGGAGAGAAGGCATACCAGACATGAGGGACAGGCAGTGAAAATACCCAGATCCAAGAGATTGAAGGTCTTGATTCAGCAACACCAAAGAAGCAAGTGTCACTGGATCAAAGACCATGTGGTCCATTATACGATATGATATAAGAAGACTGGAAACATTTGGTGAGGAGAAACAGTTGTGGAGGGCTTTGAATATCAAACAGAGGATTTTTGTATTTGATCTTGGAGGTGATAGGGAACCATTGGAGTTTATTGAGAGAGAGAGAGAAAGAGAGAGAGAGAGAGAGAGAGAGAGACTGTGTGTGTGTGTAGTGGGGTCAGGGTGAGGGGATGACATGGTTGGACCTATGCTTTAGGGAAATCACTGTGGTGGCTAAATGAAAGAAAAACTGAAATGGGGAGAGACTTGTGGCAGTCAGAACAACTAGCAGGCTACAATAATCCATATGTGAGGAAATACAGACCCGTACCAGGGTGTTGGCAATATCAGATAAGAGAAGGAAACATATTGAAGAGATGTTGCAAAGGTGAAATCTATAGACCTTACAACAGATTGGATAGGGAGGGTGAGAGAGAGTGAGGAGTTCAGGGTAACAACTAGAATGTGAGTCTGGGGAACTGGGAGGATGCTGATTTCCTTTACAGTAATGGGAAAGATTGGAAGGGGTGAGGGTGTAAAGAGAGTGGTAATAATATTCCCATTCCATAATCACCAGAGACCCAACATCTCTAGTTTTTTTCTAAAATTCTATAAACAGCTTTAATTTCTTTCTTGTAAATCTTTTGCTTAGATTTATCTAGCTCTGAAAAGTGTACATTACATTCTCCCACTATTATCATGTTGCTAACTATTCTACATCTAATTTAATTTAATCTAATTTAAGAATCTAGATGCTATGCTATTTGATGCAAACACATGTGGCAGTTGAAAGATGAAATGACTGAGGAAACAAAGGTACTGTCTTCTGAGCATATCAATAAATTAAGCAATGCAGGCCAATTGTTCAATAAACCAGGACCAAACCCCTTCCTCAGCCTGGGGCGGGACCCTGAGTGCAGAGAGAGAAAGACTTTTATACATTAAAAGCAATTAATCAAATAAGGACAATTAATTAAAAGGAAACAACATAACATTAAGAAATCTGATTTCTAATTGGAGAAAAGATAAGGGAATTTCTAATTTGGGGGAGGGGAGAGTGAATAGGTGAAATTCCCCCAAGTCAGAAAAGAAGATGTCCCATTCCCTCCCCACCACCACCAGAATTCCATGCATATATACTTCTAAGTGATCAATGCCCAACACTCAAACCTTTTCCTATTGCTAGCCTTGATGTATAAGGGAAGCTCTCTGAGCTCTAAAGGTTTAAGAGGTGAGTGGAAAGGAAAAAGGTTTCCTTTCATCTGGCTATAAGCCATGAACTCAAGGCCTTAGGGAAACCTGTGTCTATGATGGGGTTGCCACCTGTTTGTATACCCTTTCACTTGGTATAGGACCTCATAAGATTTCAAAAGGCAGGTGCTATCTTCTCCCTCCATGGACTACAGAGCAACTGGAGCAATGGCAGACTGGCAGAGTCAAGGAAGTGTTTCCCATAGAAAGAGAAACCATGGAAACAAAGAGCCCATTTGGCATTGATTGGGCTATATTCAGTGGAAATAAAATGAAAGATAACTAATAAGCAGCTCTTACAAGGAAGCTGTTTATAAATAGCCCAAAAAAGCTTGAGTTTTTAATAGCTTATAACCATTTTAAGATTCTTGATTGCTTAACAGTCCTTTTTTGCATTGGGAACAAAATTGCTTGTTTCATATTTGATTCACATTTTCACTCTAAACATATTTTTACTTCCTCTCCCTCTACTGAGAAGGACACCTTCAAGAAAGCTGAAAATAGTATTGTTCCTCAGGAATCTGAGATGAAGTTGGAATTGAAGTCCTGGGAGTCAAGTTCCCCTACTGGGGAGACAGACAACCTTTGAGCAATGAACCCAGAGAAAACCTTGAGAGTAGGTACTGGCAAAGGAAAGAGGCAGTTGGGTAGCAAAGGGCAGCAGAGTTCAAATCCAGCCTCAGATACTAACTAGCTGTTTGCCCCTGAGTAAGTTACTTAACCATGTTTGCTTCAGTTCTTCATCTGTAAAATGAGCTAGAGAAGGAAATGGCAAACCACCCCAGTATCTTTGCAAAGAAACCCCAAATGGGGTCATGAAGAGTCAGACGTGACTGGAAAACAACTGACCAACAACGACAGCACTAGCCCCTGTGGCCTCAGCCTAGTGTTGCCTGCCCAGTCATTCAGCTGGACTATCTTGTAGCTACTGCCTTTTATGTTGTATGGATTGGAAAACACAAATAAGCAACTTTCTTCTTCCTCTCCCTTACTCATATTCCCAGGGGCCATCCTAGTTTCAGAGTGGTTCTGTAGTTTCGGTTACGTTTCTGATTTTCTATCTTACTTCCTTTTTTCATGTATTTTTTTATTTTTTTTGGTAATTTTTTATTTTACACTTAAATACAAAATAAGAAAATTTTTTTAAAAATTGCTGTGTACACAGCAGACCATAAGAGAGGATTACATATAAAACAACAAATTTCTATTTCAAGAAAACCTATATAATAAATACATTGTTTTCAAAGCTTTCCAGCTTTTCTTTGTTTCCTTGTGGTTTTTTCCTCTGCTGTGCACTTTTTACTTTATTTTTTTCCCTTCCCTCCCCCCTCCCCCTAAAGAAGGCTACGATTAGGCATGGCCGTATATACATATAGATATCAATAAACATACACATATGTGCACATATACACTCATACACATATATGTAAGGCCATACTGTGCTTATTTCCTCCTATCACCTGTTTTTCTGGAGGTCTTCCTTCCTAGAGGCATCTTCCTTCACAAGTCCAAGTCTTTCCACATTTTTCTAAATCAACCCTATACCACATCATTCCCTACACCACAGCAGTATTCCTTTCTGGATTCAAACAGCATTTTCCTTCACAGGATCTTTAAGGTTGATTTAGGTATTTGTAATAGTCACAATGATTTGATTGCTTAAAGCAGTTATTATATACAGTGTTCTCTTGGTTCTGCTTATTTCAGTCCTCATTATTTCATGGAGGTCTCTCCATGCTTTTCTAAAATCATCACGCTCATCACTTCTTATAACAGAGTAGTATTCCATTATGAACATATACCACAATTTATTTAGCCATTCTTCAATTGACAACAATTTCCAGTTCTTTGCCACCACAAAGAGAGCTGCTATAAATATTTTCAAACATGAAGGTTATGTTCCATTTTCCCTAGTAATTTTGAAAAACAAATCTAATAGTTTTATTGTTGGGTCAAAGGATATAGGAATGTTAATAACTCTTTGTGCATAATTCTAAATCTCTCTCCAAAATGGTTGGATCAGCTCACAGATCCACCAATAATGAATTAAGGTCCCAATTTTGATAAGGTCCCAACATGATAGGTATAAAATGATATCTCTGGGTTGTTTTAATTTGCATTTCTCTAATCAATAATGACTTAGAGCATTTTTCATATGACTATAAATTGTTTTGATTTCTTGATTGAAAAACTGCCTGTTCATATCCTTTGAACATTTATCACTTAGAGAATGACTTGAATTCTTATAGCTTTTACAAAGTTCTTTACACATTTGAGATATGAGACCTTTATCTGAGGAACGTCTATAATTCCCCCCCCCGCCCCAGTTTTCTGCTTTCCTTCTGATCTTGGCTACATTTGTTTTATTTTTACAAAACCTTTTTAATTTCACGTAATCAAAATTATCCATTTTACATCTCAAAATACTCTCTATCTCTTGTTTGTTCATAAATTGTTCACCTCTCCATAAGTCTAATAGATAATATGTTCCATGTTTTTCAAATTTTCTTGTAATATCTCTGTTTATATCTAGGTCATGTATTCATTTTGACCTTATCTTGGTAAATGGTGTAAGATATTGGTCTCTGCCCAATTTCCACCAGGCTGCTTTCCAGCTTTCCCAACAAATTTTTACCAAATGATGAATTTTTATTCCAAAAACTTAAGTCTTTACACTTCTCAAATACTGAATAACTGTACTCATTTGCTGCTGTAGATTACATGTCTACTCTGTTCCACCGATCTACCTTTCTATTTCTTAGCCAGTACTAAATACTTTTGATAATTATTGCCTTATAATATAGTTTGAGCCCTGGTACTGCAAAACCAGATACTTTTGATAATTACTGCCTTACAACATAATTTGAGATGTGGTACTGCTAAACTTCCTTCTTTTACATTTTGTCCCCATTAGTTCCTTTGATATTCTTAACATTTTGTTCTTCCAAATGCATTTTATTATTTTTTCTAGCTCCATAAAAAAAATGTTTTGGTCATTTAATTGGGATGGCATCGAATATATAAACTTTGGTAAAATTGTCATTTTTATTATGTTGAGTCTGCCTACCCATGAACAATTAATATTTCTCCATTTATTTAAATCTGAGTTTATTTGTGTACAAAGTCTTTTAATGGTTTTGCTCATATAGATCCTGAGTTTGTTTTGGTGGGTATTTTATACTGTCTAGAACTATTTTAAATGGTGTATGCTTAGCTATCTCTTCCTGTAGCATCCTATTGGTAATTTATAGGAATGATGATGATCTATGTGGGCTTACATGATATCCTACTACTTTGCTGAAATTATTGATTATTTCAATTAACTTTTTAGTTGAGTTTTTAGGATTTTCCAAGTATATCATCATATCATCTGCAAAAAGGGATAGTTTTATTACCTCATTCCATATTCTGATTCCTTCTTTTTCCTTTTCTTCTCTTATTGCTATTGCTAGGATTTCCAATACAATATTGAATATTGTTAGTGACAGTCGGCATCCTTGTTTCACACTTGATCTTACTGGGATGGCTTCTAGCTTATCCCCATTACAAATAATGCTTGCTAATCATTTTAGGTAAATGCTTCTTATCAATTTAAGGAAAAGTTAATTTATGCCTATACTTTCGAGTGTTTTTAATAGAAATGAGTGTTATCTATTGATTAGAGAGATGCAAATCAAAACAACTCTTAGGTACCACATCTGTCCTGTCAGATTGGCTAACATGACAAAACAGGAAAATGATGAATGCTGGAGACGTGGGAAAATTGGAACACTGTTACACTGCTGGTGGAGTTGTAAACTGATCCAGCCATTCTGGAGAGCAATTTGGAATTATGCCCAAAGGGCTATAAAAATGTGCATGCCCTTTGACCCAGCAATACCACTTCGAGGGCTGTATCCCAAAGAGATCACACAAGTGGGAAAGGGACCCATATGTACGAAAATATTTATAGCAGCTCTTTTTGTGGTAGCAAAGAATTGGAAATCAAGGGGATGCCCATCAATTGGGGAATGGCTAAACAAGTTGTGCTATATGAATGTAATGGAATACTTTTGTGCTATAAGAAATGGGGAAGATATGGACTTCATAAAAACCTGGAAAAATCTACATGATATAATGCTGAATGAGCAGAGCAGAACCAGGAGAACACTGTACACAACCATGGATATATTGATTCTGTGATGACTAACCTTGACAGACTTGGCTTTTCTCAGCAATACAATGTTCAAAGACAACTTCAAAGGACTCATGATGAAGAGAGCTCTCTACATCCAGAGAAAGAACTATGGAGTCTGAATGCAGATTGAGGCAACCTATTTGCTCTCCTTTTTTTTCTCTTTTATTTCTTTTTTTGGTTGTGTTTCTTCTTTCTCATGATTCATTCCATTGGTCATAATTCTTCTTTACAACTTGACTATTGTGTAAATAAGTTTAATGTGAAGTTATATGTAGAAGATATACTGGATTCCATGCTGTCTTGGGAAGGAGGGGAGGAGGAAGAAGAAAATCTGGAACTCAAAATCATGTGGAACTGAGTATTGTAAACTAAAAATAAAAGATCTTAATTTAAAAAAAAATAAATGAGTATTATACTTCCTGAAATGATTTTTCTGCATTTATTGATATTATCATGTGATTTTTGTTACTTTTATTATTGATCATTATATTAATAGTTTTCCTTATGTTAAACCATCCTTGAATTGCTGGTATGAATACCACTTGGTCATAATGTGTAATGTTGGCAACATATTATTGTAATATTTTAGCTAGTATTTTATTTTAGGATTTTTGCATCCATATTCATTAATGAAATTGGTCTATTATTTTCTTTCTCTGTTTTTACTTTTCTTGATTTAAGTGTCAGTATCATATTTGTTTCATAAAGGGAGTTTGGTAAGATCCCTTCTTTGCCTTTTATTCTGAATAATTTCTTTAATATTGGAATTAGTTGGTCTTTGAAGGCTTGATAAAATTCACTTGCAAATCTGTCTGGTCCTGGTGCTTTTTTCTTAGGAAACTCATTTATGGTCTGCTCAATTTCTTTTTCTAAAATAGTTCTGTTAAGGTATTCTGTTTCCTCTTTGGCTAATCTGGGTAGTTTGTATTTTTGTAAATATTCTTCCATTTCTCTTAAGTTGTTCAATTTATTGGCCTATAATTGGTCAAAATAACTCTTTATAATTGCTTTAATTTCATCTTCTTTAGAGGTACTTTCAGCCTTTTCGTTTTTGCTATTACTAATTTGGTTTTCTCCTTTTAAAAATCGTATTAACCAATAGTTTACCTATTTTATTAATTTTTCGTAATACTGACTCCTAGTTTTATTTATTAATTCAATGATTTTACACTCAATTTTATTAATTTCACCTTTAATATTTAGGACTGCCTTTATTTGTGGCACAGAGGGAGTTGTTTTCATTGTTGTATTGAGGTCTCTCTTTAGGCTATAGAGGAAGGAAGGCTTGCTAGTGTCCTAGACTGAAGAGAGCAATCTGGAGAATACAGAGATGGAGTATACTATACCAAGAGTTATGAGGAAGGCAGAGAAAGAAGAGGGAATTCAAAACCAAGCTAACATAGGGGCAGCTAAATGGCACAGTGGATAGAGCATGGGCTCTGGAATCAGGACAACCTAAGTTCTAATATGGTTTCAAATACTCACTAGCTGTGTGATCCTGGGCAAGTCACTTAACCCCAAGTGCTTTTTCAAAAGAAATAGCTAGTATAAAGGCCACCATTTAATAAGATGAAATTTGATAGAGTTAAAAAGTAAAGCACTTCATTTAGGGTTAAAAACCCAACTTCACATGTAGAGGATGAGAGAATCATGCCTAGAAGTGTGGTTTTTAGTGGACAGCAAGTCTGGCATGATTAAATCCTGTAGTATGGGTCCTGGGTCTAGACTTGAAAGGGAACTTAGAGGGCCTCTAGTCCAAATCCCTCATTTTACAGATAAGGAAATATTAGGCTGTGATTCCAGAAACGATGTCTTACAATCTTAGGTCTCATTTAAAAAATGAAAATGTCTATAATGAAAAAGGTAATCATTCCACTGCCCTGGGTAGGCTACATTTGAAGTATTAAGTTCTGCTCTGCATACCACATTGAAAAGCTGAGCAACAAGTGAATTAGACATTTTCTCTGCTCCCCATGACCTCTCAAACATCTCCAAAATATGAATTATGCACCAATATTACTTGTTCAGAGTGAATAGTTTCTTGGACAAATCACTGTAGTCTGTCTGACAAGATTTTGTTAAAATATTTTTGAGCCCAAGTTCATTAATTATATTGGTATATGGTTTCCTTTCTGTGGTTTATCTTTCCTTCATTAAGATACTAGGACTATATTTGTCTTAAAAAAGAATTCTGGTAGAGCGTTTTCTTTCTCTATTTTTGAGAATAATTTGTGGAGTTTGAGCCCTGATTATTCTCTAAAAGTTCAATAGAATTCTCCTGTGAATCCACGGGGACTAGGAAATTTTTTTCTTCTGTGGCCCCTTTACGGCTAGATTAATTTCCTTTTCTGAGATCGTGTTACTTAAGATCTCTATTTGGCCTTCTGATAGTTTGGACGTCTTATAGTTTCGAAGGTATTCCTCTTTTTTATGTTCTCAGTTTTGTTAGCATGTAACTTTGTAGTATGTTCTGATTGTTCTTTTTTTGTTTCTTCTGATTTAGTTGTGATTTTGCCTTGCTCACATATTTTGTCCATTTAATCTTCTGCTCTCTTTTTTTAAAAATCAGATTAGTTAATTGTCAGTCTTATTGGTCTTTTCAAGAACTGGCTTCGAGCCATACAACACAAGATGGCCCTTGTGACACGTGAGGCCTCACCACATATAAAATCTTCTATTTGTTTTACAAAGCCCTTCATAATTTGGCAACCTCCCCTCTTTCCTGTCTTCTCTCTGTTGTTCCTTGCACAGGACACTCCATTTTCTGACTGGGGATTTTCATTGTTTGTCCCCTGTGCCTGAAATTCTCTCCCTCCTCAATTCTACCTTCTGACCTCCCTGGCTTCCTTCAAGTCCCAGCCAAAATCCCACCCAACTCCTTTTTACATGTAGGATAAATCCAGTATTCCCCAAAGTACTCCTCAGGCTGGAGACCAGACTCTGAGGAGCAGGACAGCAGCTTTCCTATTGAAGTCTTACTTCCCAGAGGTCAGGTTTAGAGGGCTCAGCCTACTAGGCTTTCTTTTATAAAAACCAGGGTTGGTTCCGGGAAAAGCAACCTGATGATAGGAGTGGGGGGAGGAGGAAATGTTGGTTTCCTTCCTGTTTTCTAATTCATTCTAAAAGCCTCAGTTAGGTCACATCCGGTCTTAGGGCAGCAGTGGATAATTCAGTTCGTCTGGTCTGTTTCATCCCAGCAGAATGCAGCTGTCAGTACTGCCATTTTTGCTGCTTCTGGGTGAGTTATGGTTCCCCTGAGTAGGAGAGGTGAAAGGCATCCTTGGTCCCTGGAACTAGCAGAGACCTTTCCAAGTCCAGATAAGAACACTGGTCTCTTTGGGGTGGGGGGTTGGGAGGATGGGAAGAAGGACATCATCTTTGGCTGGACATAGCTAGGGAAGGGAGGGTACACTGTATGTCCTTGGGTCATAATGGCTCCCATTTAAATGAGACTAAGGTTTGCCAAGTATTATACATACATTATCTCATATGATGCTCACAATAACCCTGTGAGTTTGGTGCTTTTATCATCCCCTTTTTTAAAATGAAGAAAATGAACCTCAGAGAGGTTAAATGATATGCCTAGAGTCACACAGCTTTTCTTGGCAGAATTTGAATCTGACTTCCTAAATCCAAGTCCAGGACTCTATCTATTATGTCTCTGTAAAATAAGGCAGTTGGAGTAAAAAAATAACTAATATCTCATAGAATTCTAAAATTGTATGATTTCTTCCTATAAATTTCTAACCTTCTGGATTGGAATTCAATGGTGGTGTTGTTTTCTGTGCTTCCAGGATCATAGCAGATAGGCATCATCAAGGCAGATAGGTGGTGCTGTGGAAATAGGGCTGGTCCTGGCATCAGGAAGGCCTGAGTTCAAATCCAGCCTCAGACATTTACTAGCTGTGTGACTCACTTGACCTCTATTTGCCTCAGTTTCCTCATCTGTATAATGGGGATAATGACTTGCACAATTGTTGTGAGGAGCTAATGAGCTTATAATTTTCTAGCACTCGGCACAGTGCCTGGCACATAGTAAGCACTACATCAATGTTGTTATCAGCAAGGTGGACAGAGGAGTTGAGGACAATGGGACAAGATACTAAAGGGAGGCAGGTCCTCTCATTTCTCTATAAAACAGAATTCTTAAAACACGGTGCTCTGTGCCTCCCCTTGCCCTTTGCTGATTTCTCCTCTCTTTTCTCTTGTAGTTCTGGCTGGCAGGAAAGCAGGTGAGTTTGCTCCTCTGTTTCTCAAAATAACAGAATTCTCAGAGCCTAGCAACTATAGGATGTTGGGAATTTCCTATTAAATAAAGAACAGGATGAGCAATTTCTGCTTTCAATAGGGTTTCACTTTCTGTTTTTCTGACCAGACTCCCATGGGAGTCAACCCAGAAGAACGGTGCCCAAAGCCCCTTTTCCCACATTTGTCCAAGTCTGGGTGTAAGTTATAAGTGGGAGCTCACTTATATTCCAGAGCTGACCGAGGACCCTTTCCTTCTCTTCTCTCCACCACCAGCAAGTCTCTCCAAGTCAGTAGTGACCCTGTACCCACCATGGTTCAGCGTGCTCAAGAATGACCCTGTAACTCTGAGGTGTGAAGGGTCTGGCATCCCTGAAAACAGCTCCACCCTTTGGCTCCACAATGACACAATTATTCCAGTCCAGATCCAAGACTACAACATCATAGCCAACAATGTCACGTACAGCGGGAAGTACCAGTGCCAGAGAGGCCAGTCTGCTCTCAGTGATCCTGTGAAGCTAGAAGTCTTCCCAGGTGAGTGCAGGGGCCCTGCAGTTAACCGGCCCATTCACCACCAAGCTTCAAGCCTGAATTACACTCACCATACAGGGACTCCACTCCTACTTAAATGCTGATGAACAGAGTTGAAAAAAAAATTTACACAAATGAACTTCCCTGATTTCCCCATCCTCATCCCAGCTACTAGTGTTCTCATCTGTTTAAAAAAAAGTAATTTTATTTATATATAAGAATGTATAATATAAAATATGATAAATAAAATAATGATTTTATTTATATATAATATGGGTATAAGCACCCCTTCCCCAACCCTAGTCACAAAAAAATTAAGTTGTGCAGGTTTCCTACTTAACCTCAAAGTAGTCATAGGTAAACAAGGTGTTGGAAAACAAGACACTGTAGCCATTTTTGTCTTCAATAAAGTACATTTCTCTGATCTCTCTTAGGTCTTCTCAAAACTGTCCATCTTCCTCCTTTTCACAAATAAAATTGTCCAAATCCGAAAGGGGGAGCATACCTTGCCTATATCTATTTGTATGTGCAAAATTTCTCCTCTATAGACAGTAAGCCCTTTAAAGGCGAGTCTTTCATTTTTATCTCTGTTTACTCCAGTGCCTAATACAGTGTCTGACCCATAGCAGGCATTCAATAGATGCCTGCTGAGTGATCAAGCAAATGACCCTGCCTTGCCAACTTCACAGAAAAAGCAGATGCAGGCCATCAGATGGGGGACACCTGAGCTTCCCTCCTACCTCCCTCATCACTCAAACCATCCTTTTTACCTGACTCAGAGAAAACGATCCAGCACCTCCTTTCCAAAGTTAACTCCATCACCTGTTCTCTTAATCACTTCCCCTTGAGATATTACTCCTCATTTCTCTTGTATCTTTAATGTCTCTTTCTATCAGATCTTTCTCCTCAGTCTACAAACAAGCTAGTCCTGCCTGCCTTAAAATATCGTTCCCTAGAGTCTGCTACTCACTCACCACAATCCTATCACTTTCCTTCCCCCCCCAAACTTCTCAGAAAAGTGATCTATACTCCCTGTATTTTTTTTCCTTGCAGCACATAGTACATCGTACCTCAACTCTCTCCCATCTGACGTCTGCCCATAACAATCCAGTGAAATTGCTTTTTTTAAAAAAAATGCTTCCTTAAAGTTCTCCAGTGACTCTCATGAGTTAAATCCAGTCCCCTTTGCAGTTGGAAATGTTGACCATCCCTCCTCTTGCTTGAAACTTTCCTTACTTTTAACTTCCATGAGATGCCATGATTATGGTTCTGCTCCTGCTTCTGATCCTTTTGTCTCTGCCTCTTTCCTTTGGCCTGCTTCCTCTTTCCAGTCCCTAAATGTAGATAATCCCCCTAGGATTTTTTTTCTTTCTTCTCTTCTTTCATTCTCAATGAATGGGAACTTATCCATTCTCAAGATTTCAATTAAAATCTCTATGTAGGTGACAATGCAGTTCAATGGAGAGAACACTGGAAAGGGTCCAACCACTCTGTGTCCTTGATCCCATCACCTCCTGTCTCTTATGGGAGCTTATCCTTTGACCATCCCTTCTATGTCTCTCCCTACTTTTTTTAACACTTCCTTAGCCATCAGCTCCCTCTCTGCTGATGTCTCTTCAACCTTAACAATTCCCTTAACTCTACCATCCCTAACAAGCTATTCCACATCTCTCTGCTCTTTCACAGCCAAAATCTTAGAAAAAAAATGTTCACCATCTCCCTCCACTTCTTTGCAGAGGTGGGAAGATCCACAGGTATGGAACATTGCATATGGTGTGAGATGTTTTTGATGTATTGGTTGCTTTTACTGAATTTTTTTCTCTTCTTTTTTTTAAATGAAAATTCTTTGTTATGAAAGATGCTTTGCAGATGTGGTGGAAGGTATACAGGCAGAAAACAAGGCAAAGTTAAAAACAAAAGAGACCAATAAAATCTTTTTTTGTTTTTTAAAGACAAAGTTGCCTACCTTTGTGCACGCTTTCTCATGTCACATTTACCTCTCAAACATTCTCAGTTTCACTTCTGCCCCATCATTTGACTGAAACTGCTCTTTCCAAAGTAACCAATGATCTAACATAATACCATGCAATGAACTAGCATGGTACCATGTGATGAACTCTGGCTTCAGAGTCATAAAAGCTGAGGTCATCCTTCCATGGAAGCCGACAATCTCTATTGCCTTGGGCAAGTGATTTAACCCCATCTGGGCCAGATTTAACTCTGGAGGT
Source organism: Trichosurus vulpecula (assembly GCF_011100635.1). Taxonomy (NCBI): domain Eukaryota; kingdom Metazoa; phylum Chordata; class Mammalia; order Diprotodontia; family Phalangeridae; genus Trichosurus; species Trichosurus vulpecula. The sequence goes on along the minus strand of NC_050576.1, from coordinate 53,787,475 downwards.
GCTGGATCAAATTTAATCCCCATTTTTTCATTTGCAAAATAGGATTGAATTAGATGGCTTCTCAGGTTCTTTTATACCTATGATCTCTCTTTTTCTAAGTCCTCATCCTTCTTGACCTCCCTATAGTACTGCACACTATTGTCCACCCCATCCTTCTGGCTACTTTCTCCCCTCTGGGTTTTTGTAACACTCTTCCTTCTTGGTGACCTTCCTCCTTGCTAACTACTCTTTTTCAGTATCCCTGTTGAGCCCCTGTTGTTTGAGTGCATCCAAGGACTCTATTTTGCACCTTCTTCTCTTCTTTCTCAGCACTCTCTGTCTCTATGATCTCATCAGCTCCCATGGTTTATTCTATGCACACATCTCTCCTAAATCTACACATTGTACCCTCAACTCTCTCCTGAGGTCTAGGTTCCACATCTCCAGCTCCCTGTTAGACATGTCTACCTGGATGTGGCATAAGCATCTCAAACTCTACTGAACTCATTGATTTTGTCCCCTAAACTCATCCCTCTTTCTAATTTCCCTACTTCCGTCAAAGGCCTTGTTTGGATTTGCAAAGTAGAAGTCATCCTAGACTCTTCACTCTTCTCTCTCACCTCCTAAATCCAACCAGTTCTCTAGTCTTACCGGTTCTAAGTCCACACTCGTTCCTTTTCCGTTCACATCACTGTGCCATCTTAGTTCAGAGGCTCCTAACTCCTCACCTAGTATACTATTGTAACAGCCTCCTAATTGGTATCCATGCCTCCAGTCTCCCTCTCTCTCCAATTCACCTTCCACGTAGAGGTCAAACTGATGTTCCTAAAACCATAGGCCTGACCATGTCAGTCCACAGCTCAAGAAGCTTCAGTGGTTCCCTGTTAACCTATAAAAATAAGGATAAAATAGAAACTTTCTTGCTTAGCATTTAAAGACCTTCATGTCTGACTTCAAACTATCTTTCTAGACTGATTTAATGTTACTTCTCTTATGGACTCTGTATTCTAGCTAAAGTGTTCTACTTGCCATTCCCTATACAGGACAGCCAGCTCTCACCTCCACGATTTTGAACCGGTTGTCCCCCATGCCTGAAATAGTCTTCCTCTTACCTTTGCCCCTTGGAATCCTCCCTCTCTTCAAGATTGGCCTCAAATGCCACCTCCTATAGGAGGACTTTTCTTATTTCCCTAATTGTTGCTGCTGCCCTCACCCCAATTACTTTGTATATAGTTTGTATTTTCTTATCTATATACATGTTGTTTTCCCCCAGTAGAATGTAAGCTCCTCGAGGGCAGGCAGGGTAGTTCCGTTTATGCTTTTGTACCCTCAGTGCCTTGCACACAGTAAGTGCTTAACTAATGTCTGTTACCTTGAATTTTAAAATTTAATTTGACATCAAAGATCCTGGGTTTTGTTCCCTAGAATGTACAGATGGATTTTATGTTTTGTTTGCATGAATGCATTTCTGTCTTTTATTTTTTAAAATTCTGAACTTAATGAACACCTACAAAATAAACATTTTCATATACAAACTAGAATAGAAAAAAGATTAAATGTGAAAACACATATCTGTTTGCTTTTTTAAAAAAGGTATTAAGAAATTCAATGCATTATTTTAAAACTAGCCTATTTCTTTGTGTTTCTTTCTGAATTTCATTCTTTTCTCTTCTGTGCATTAAAAAAATGGTCCCATAACACTTTTTCTTTCTTTTCTTCTTTTTTTTTTGGCAACACAACTGATATGTCTCTTTTCTTCCCAAATCCCACCATGAAAAATAGAAAAAAGAAAAGCACAATCCTTGCAACAAAGATAATAAATGCACACATTTGCCATGTTTGAAAATGTGTGTTTCATTCTGTATCTTGAATCCATTTCCCCTCTGTTAGGAGATAGAAAGCATCATGCATTTATTTCTGTTTCTATATACGTTTTTATATCCTACGACCTTTTCATGTGGGTGTCTATACTATGACCCTATGAAATTGGGAGGTCTCTGGGGGCAACAACATTGTTTTTATAGTCTCCTACAGCACCCAGTCAATGCTATTGACTGAGTGTACCTCACCAACTGACATTCTCCTTTGTCCTGGGAGCTTACCGTCTCTCCCCATCCCAGTCTAGAATGACTTGAGACTCTACTTCCAGTTGAGACCTGCTAGATTCTTGGTCTTTGTTTATCTTTTCAGACTGGCTGGTACTCCAAACCTTGAAATTGGTTTATATGAAAGGGGAGCCCATGGTGCTGAGGTGCCACAGCTGGGAAAACAAACACATGTCTAAAGTCACATTCTATCAAAATGGCAAAGGAAGGATGTTTCTTCAACGTGATTCCAACTTTTCCATCAGCCGAGTGAACAATGATGACAGTGGAGATTACTCCTGTGCAGCCAAAATAGGAAATAGGCAGGAGATGTCAAGAGTGGTGAGAATCATTGTCCAAGGTAAGATACACCCAACCAGGGAAGAGTGAAGGGTTTTGGGCTTTGAGGGAAGGGGACCCTGGAGAATGGATCTGGAGAGGGTTAATGATAGTTTCAGGGTACTAAATCACCAAGAATTGCCTTTCTTGCTACCAGCACAAAGGCTGAAAGTATCTAGCTGTCTTGGGTGACTATTTTATTTGTACCTAAGTTCCACAAAGGACCTCTTGGGAGATGGGGTATCATCATTCATTCAGATGGGACTGCAAAGGAACAGAAGTTATACCTCTCCCATCATTCCCCAACTCTGGATTCCTCCATTGAAAGGAATAACTTCTCCTTCCCATACAAGCCACTCCATCGTTTGGAATCCTGAGGTCCCATGCTCCCTGATTCAACCACACTGCCAATCATTTGGACCAATACAACAACTTTAGTATGAATCCTTGCAACTCACCCCCTCATTCCCAGGGGTAAATGATCAGGTGTCTGGCCCTTCTGATAAAATCATGAATTCCTTAATCCCTAGAAGGACCGATCAGAGCTCATCTTTTGAGTCTGCAGGCCCAGGCAGGCACTCTTTCAATTACATAGGGTGAAGAAGAAAATATTACATGGAGGTGGAACATCAAGGAACGTGATTCAGAAATTTTAGTAATAATAATAGTATTATTATCAATAATGGCAACAAAAATAATAAAAATGATATCAACTATTACAAAACTCAACTGTACCATGGGGTAGGTGTAGCACCTCACTCTTACTGTTTTCTCTCTCTCTCTCTCTCTGTCTCTCTGTCTCTCTCTGTCTTTCTGTCTCTGTCTCTCTCTGTCTCTCTCTGTCTCTGTCTCTCTCTCTGTCTCTCTGTCTCTCTCTGTCTTTCTGTCTCTGTCTCTCTCTGTCTCTTTCTGTCTCTGTCTCTCTCTCTGTCTCTCTGTCTCTCTCTCTGTCTCTCTGTCTCTCTCTCTGTCTCTCTCTCTCTCTCTCTCTCTGTCTTTCCCTCTCTTTCTCTCTCTCTCCCCTCTCTGGGCTAGGAGAGACCCTTATAGTACCTCTTGGCTGAGACCCTTAGCATCAGGTCACCTTAGGGATCCATCCCAAAATCCAGACCCAAGAACAAATGACTTCCTTTTCTTTCTTTCTCCTTTTGGAAGCAAGTGCTTCATAGGTATTTGTTGACTTCATTTGTTGATTCATCAGAATTCTAATGGTTCTTCCTCCTACCTCTTACTTTTGTACAAATGTAGATCCAAGTCTGCCTTCTTCACCTTCTAAAATCTGGTACTACATCCTTTTCTACCTTGTGATGGGAATTTTGTTTGCAGTGGACACTGGTCTATACTTCACAGTTAAGAGAGAGGTCAATGGCTCAAAGAAGGACACAAGATACCTTCTAACCAGATGGCATAAGGAACCTGAGGATGACTGAGTCTTCAGCCTGTGGAATGACCGGGGTCTTGGCATAGCAGTGACCCATTCATCTCTGTCTACTTCCTCCTCTCTGTCGAGCTTGGGATGAGGACTCTTCCTTACCCCTGACCTCTAGTATCACTTTGTCTTTAGTGGATAGAGGAGTCTGTGAGCTCCAGCAAAGTAGTCAGCGTCAGCTAGCACCCTTCTCATGGCTGAGTTCCTAGGAGCTCAGGGCTCCACCATTACTGACTCTCCCCTACACACAGAAGGACACTATAAATGTATGAAATAATTTTATTCACATTTTATTAAATATTATTATTTTAGCAAATAAGCAAATAAATTTCTAATATAGTAATAATTGAACACTTTGGTGGCATACGTCTGTTACATGGGTGATTTGAAGGTAGTTCTACATATCTGTCTTGGAGGTTTGTGGATACTGGGGGTTTGAAAAGAGATGAAAGATAATAAAAGAATTGTGAAAGGAAAGGCAGAACAGTTGAATAAGAGACTGGGCCAAGGGGTCCTGCAGGTTTTCTAAGAACCAGAGAAGAGGCCACCTCATTCATCTGAAAAAAGAGTATGCAGATATCCCCTCCCCCACTGTGGAGAGGAGGGGGACTACAAGGACAGAATGTTGTATACGTGGCAGATAAGATTTCCTTAGAAAATGTTTTTATTTGATTGCTTTTCTTCCTCACAAGGGAGGAAAATGACTACCGTGTTAAGACAAAATACATCAATAATAGAAAATAAAGTTTTAAAAAGCATGTAACTAAGCTGATTTCTGACTTAGTTGGACTGCCTGGCCCTACTAGAGACTGCCATGTTCCTGGCTTGACTTCAACCCCAACACCATCTCATTTCAAAGGAGACTCCCAGCATCCCCTTTCAATCCATTCATTCAACAAATATTTATTAACAATTCCTTGTGTGTAAGGTACTATAGTAATCACTGTTGGAGATACAAAAATGAGACCTCATCTCTAACCCTACAAGTTGATGATGTCACAATTTCCATAAGATACTGAGGATCACAACCAGATTTTAGGATGTTAAGGAATATGGGTGGTGGAGGAAGTAGAGTCAGTAGATTTACCCTACTCCTTAGAGAAGTTCGCCAGTGAATAGGAAAAAAATAAAAGGAGAGAATAAGCATTTATTAAGTGCCTACTATGTATCAATCCCCATCCTAAGTGTTTTACAAACATCTCATTTGATTCTCACAATAGTCTTGAAGAGGCAGGAATTATTATTATACCTCTTTTACAAATGAAGAAAGTGAGACAGACAAAAGTTCATTGATTTTTTAAGGTCAAATATGCAATCTGAAGTCAAATTTGAACTCAGTTCCCCTTCAGTCCAAGCCTATTGCTCTATCCACTGTACTACATAATTGCCTTTAGGTGAAAAGCTAGAGGTTCAAGTAGAGTTGAGCATAACATTTTTGTTTTACTTTTAATTTTAAGATGAATAAAAGCCATATGTGCTTGAAAGCAAAAGAGAAGGAGTCAGTAAAAGGGAAGGGATTAAACATGTTTGGAGTGGAGGGAATAACTGAAAGGAGCAAGATGTTGGAAAAGACAACTGAACAGGAAACTCCAGGGCAAATGTTTCAAAGAGCTTAAAAACAGAAAGAAAGGTCTTATCTATACCAAAATATTCATAGCAAGACTTTCTGTGAGAGCAAAGGCCTATTAACAAAGTAGAGGCCCATAATAAGGGAATGCTAAACTAAATGCATTTTATTTTGCCACAAAAATAATGAATATGATGAATTCAGAGAAGCATTAAGAAGACATTTCAACATATGAACTGATGCAGGATGAAATAAACAGAACGAAATATGTATGTCTAGGCGTATCTGTATGTATAGACACATCCACATGGATATACACGTATATATGTATGTGTGTATGTATATGTGTGTGTATATATATATATATACATATATATGTATATATATATATATATGAGCATGGATGGAGATGCTTTAACCGGTTCCAATTTGCCTGCCATATATTTGGGAAAAGTGAATAAACAGCCACAACCATCGGCCTTATCAAAAGGCCTGGGGCAGCTCTCATTGGCTCTGCTACATTTGTATCTGGGGGGAGCAAGGTACCTCCTTCCCTTATGGCAAAAAGAGAGATCAAGGGAAAAGAGGGAAGGCTTTTCATCCCTCTGAGAAATGGAATGTCCTTGGCCTGTTTGTTTATTCTTTTCCATTCTAGGTTCAGAGGCAAAAGTTTTCATTCTGGGTTAAGAATTTGAGTTCCACCAATCCAGGCATCAGAATCCAGTCCAAGTGTTGCAGCCAGCACACTGTCAATGAAATGAGGAACAAGGAACTTCTTTGGGAGAGACTTTCAGGGCCCTGGCCAATAGGGAGGACTCACCTGGCAGTGATTTTGGCCTTCAAATAAACTGTATGGGACTGTGAGCTCATTCAGAGTTATCAGCTACTGCCTCAGTGTGGAAAGCACGGCCTTAAATCTCTTGTCTTTTCGCATCATCTCTTTAATGCTTCCTTGTAGTGCAGAATAAAAATCCAACACATTGTGCTTTGTAAACAAGTTTGTCAGAGACAATTTTCTAATTAAACTGTTCTAAGTCTAAGCCCTGCTCAGAGGCAACTAGGTGGTGCCATAGTGCACAGAGCGCAGGCCTGGAGTCAGGAAAACCTGAGTTTGTATTGAACCTGAGAAGCTTAATAGCTGTATGTCCCTGGGCAAGTCACTTAGTCTCTGCTTCAGTTTCTTTAATGCTAAAAATGGGAATCAAATGGCACCTACCACACAGAGTTGTTGTGAACATCAAATCTTGTAATATTTGTAAAATGCTTAACACAGTGCCTGGCACATAGTAGGTACTTATTAAATGTGTGCTCCTTTCCCTTCCTTGCTGAGAGAAAGAGAAAATCAAAAGAGACAAAAAATCTTTTCTTCTGAACATCTTTCCCTGACACAGACCATTTTCACTCACAATTTAAAATATTTTCCCCCAAAGACTAAATCCCACAATAAGACAAAACATAGATGCATAAATTTCAGTGCAGGACTTAGTTTCAGAAATGAGAAAGAAACACTGATAAGGATTCCTCATTCTAGTGGAAGCAAGGACTTCAGAGTAAAGTACTATCCAAATATGATTTTGTAATATGTAGCCTAAAGAGGCAACACGTTATAGGGAAAGGGAGGAAGGGAGTCTTAGTATGTTTCCCCACAAGTTAAGTCATATGGCCTTCTGTTTTGTGACAGTCCTCTGGCATAAGGAAGTCCCTCATGAGAGGACATATGGCTCCTCTTAACCTTTGCTTTCTAAGACTAGGTTCATAGTCGTACTCCTCCAATGTAGGTTCTGTTGTCAATAGGTTAAGTTCTTGTCTGGGTACCCAGTTTATGCCTAAAGAGACGCCCGTGGGCTAGCCAGAGATATCAGGGAAAACAACCTTTTAAAGAGTTTGGACCCTGAGAATAACATGCAAAACGATGGGATTCAGTCCAATGCAAAAGGGAGAGAGAGAAAAGGACCCGATTTACAATTCGCACATGCTAACATGGGGTATAACTCACATAAGAGTGGCATTGCATCAGGGAGCGCAGAGACACGAGTCCATTCAGCAGAAAGGGAATGCTCCAGTAGAAAGGTGTTTTTCCAGTAGAGGAGAGGTTGTGCTCCAATGTACCCTGCTGAGAGTAGAATTCTTATACTCTAATTTTGGGTGGCACCCCTGGAGCTGACCTATTTGTATATCGGAGCCAGGGCAAAATATTATTTGGAGGAGGGGAGTTTACATATCAAGGAGAAAAATGAACTGGTGGTGGACAAAATATTCTTTTCAGGCACACAACTACGCTAGCCTTAGAAAAATAGTATTGTCAGTACTTTTACACAAGTATGTTATATAAGCTTACACCTTCCATTAAGGGGAGACTGTCTCAATGATCTCAAGACTATCAGGCTTAATTTTATGACAATGCTTTCCATGCATAGATTCTATAAACTATAGCATCCCTTGAGGGGGTACTGTTATGTGGTAGTCTCAAGACTACCAAGCCTTATAACACCTTCCTACACACACACATGCACACACACAGAGCCTATATCTTTCAGCATTACCTGGCTCCCCTAATTCTTCTGTGAAGTTCCTTTAGTCCCAGCAATAGACCATACAACAAGCCCCAAAATCTCTCACTTCTCATTTTCCTAATCTGTTAGATGAAGGGGCTAGATTAGATTACCTCTAAATGCTCTTTTATCTCTCAATCTATGATCTCTGGGTGATTCTATCCTCTTCAAAGGCTCCCTAATGCCCTAAAACTGTTCAGTTCATTCATGGGACTAACCCCTCAAGGTCCAGTGATGAGCAGAAAAAAAATTGAAACAGGAAAAAAAAGAGGGAGAGAAAGAAAACCAAGAAGGCAGAGAAAGAGAAGGAATGAAGAAGAGTGAGATAAGGGACAGAGATAGAGAGAGATGGAAGAGAATCAAGAACCCAGGCCCTGAGAGAGACAAACCCTGGAACTTAACTCAGCTTAACTCTTTCTATCAGAGGAGTTCCAGAATAGAAACCTTAGCCCAACACATCTGGAGAGGAAAAACACACTAGGAAGTAATTTTCTGTCATTTTCAGTTAGGAATAGATTGACTAGAGGGGTGGTGACTTGAGTCAATGTAACTCAAAGGAATGGATCAAGTGAATTAGAACACTCTAGAATAATGATAATGGCTAACATTTATGTGGCACTTGCTATGGGCCAGAACTGAGATAAGTGCTTTACAATTATTATCTCATTTGGTCCTCGCAACAAATTATCCCCATTTTACAGGTGAGGAAACAGGAGCAAACAGAGGTTAAATGACTTGTCCATGGTCATACATCTAGTAAGTGTGCAAGGCTGAATTTGAACTTCGGTCTTTTTGACTCCAGGCCCAATTTTACAAATCTTCCCTGGGCCAAGAAAAAGCCAGTTCATCCTTTAGCTGCCTAGGAGAAAAACTTTAGATTTAAATTTAAAAGAGACTTCAGTTCTCTTTTATCCAATCTGCTCACTTTACAGATGTGAAAATTGAAACCCAGAAAAGAGAAACCATTTGTCCAAGGTTACACAGGTAGCAAGCATCAGAGATAGAATCAAATAATAGCCTTCTAGCTCCAAATTTTTTTAAGAACTTGGATGGGGAAAAAAAAAATTACATTGTTTATTTTCACTAATCTCTCACTAAAATTTAGCACTTCTTTAAATTATTAATGAAAAAAAATTATTTGGAGAAGGAGTCTATAGGATTCATCACCACATTACCAAAGGGTGCCCATGACACAGAAAGGTTGAGAACTCCTATTCTGGTTTTTGGAATTGTAAGGAGACAGTTGTCCCATTTAAGTGAATTAAAACTTCCAAATCCAGGCTTGTTAACACTAAGGGTGTTATAATAAGAGCTGTCAGGTACAACAGGGGAGTGACTGTTAATAATCTCCGGAGTATTATTGCCTTGGGAATGCCACTTCTGTCAACGAGTATAGGAAATGTTTGCCTGCAGGTTTAAGGCAGAGGATTCCCAACGCTCTCTCTTTCATGATCTTAGAGAGTTCGTCCTGACCCTGTGACTTAGCAGATCAGACTTTGACTGTCAAGCTAATCTCTCCCATTCTAAGAGAGTATGGATGGTAGAAACTGCACAAGAGAGAATTCCAACCTGAGAAGTCCATGAGAAAGTGGGAGAAGGGCAGCAGCTGCCACAAGAAGCAGGGAAACTGGAGGAAGGTGAGTCCACAGAAGCAGCTCTGAGCACACTGTAGGCAGCACCAGGAGATCAGCAGGGCTTGCCTCCAGGACTGGGGCTCTGGGTCCAGATGGTACATGAAGTATGTCTAGACAGCTGCTGCATCACTGAAGTGCCCCTGGACCACAGACCCAATGTGATGATTTGTCCTTTTCCCTTCTTTCCTTTCTTTCCCTTTCTCCCAAAGGGAATGTGCCTGTTCCCAAAATTTATGGATTTCTTAAAAGTTTCTCTTTCTGCTGACTTTTCCTCTCAGTGTGGCTATTATGATAAATGTAGCTAGGCACTGCATTACATATGTGTTTGTATGTATGTGTGTGTGTGTATACATACACACATATACATATATATGTATAGACAGACAGACAGACGGACGGACGGATAGATAGATACATAGATAGATAGATAGATAGATAGATAGATAGATAGATAGATAGATAGACAGACAGATATCCTTTCTCAAATGCAGCATAAGGCCATATGGGAGCACCTGAGGGGGAGAGAAAGAGATTTACATTTTTGGTATTTTGCCAGAACAGTTCTTTTGCTGGGGGCTCAGAGTTGATTTGATGTGTCATTGTAGCTCTGACGTATTGAGTGGGGTGGGAGTGTGGAGAGGGTCATGTGTTCCCAAATCTATGTATGAGTGTTCTGAGGCTATTTAGAGGGTTAGCTGACTGGATCAGACACTTGAGTCAACAGTACCTTAGAAAGGGAGTGAGAAGTTAGCTGATGTTCCTTCTCTTTTTCCCAGACTTGGTTTGAAATGAAAACTCCTGTCAGAGGGAGCATGTGAAGAGACAGTTATGCCCCAGAGAAGAGTAGCCCTGGCCACACAGGGTGGAGGTACATAGAGTGTTCTCACCCACATGTCATAGCACCACATCCTTGCTAGAGATGTAAGCACTAGAAGACTGAAAATGAATAAATGCTATCCAGATTTTCAAAAAAGAAGAGGGAAGGTGGTCTAGTAACTCTGATATCCATTCCAAGAAAAAAAATATTCTAGAATGGATTTCCAAACACATAATTTTTGAGAACTTGGAAGAGATTAGGATGATCACAAGGAGCAAGCATAGGTTCACTAAGAATAAGCAATGCCAAATTGACTGACAGAAGGAGGCCTCTGTTTCAGGTACTACTTTCAGAGAGGAACATTTAGATGAGGATTGCTGAAGACATGTAATACACAGCTGAGTCCAAGGGCAACCTGTTTTTTTAGTGTTGCCTTCTCCAGTGCTAACATTTCCACCTTAGTGCCCCCATAACCCTGGACAAATGTGGCTAATGGTGTCTTAGAGTCTTTCTAATGTACTGTTGACCCAAATGTCTGATCAAGTCAGCTAAACCTCTAGACAGCCCCAGAACACTCATAGATGGGTTTCGGAACACACAACTTCTTACTCCCAATATGTCATGGCTATTTTGACTCACCAAATCAAAAGACTTGTCCTCAAGTCTCTCTTGTCCACAAACATCAGCATCCTCCCTGATACTGGGCCCATACTGAAATCTGGTACCTAGTTACCAACATCCTGATGTCCCACAGGCATCTCAAGTTCTCAGCATATCCAAAAATAGAGATCCCTATATTTCTCCCTCATTTGAGCTTCTCTAAGATTTTCTATTTCTATTAAAGTTATCGCCATGCTTCTAGCTATCCAAGTCTACAACCTAAGAGTCATTCTTTACTCTTCTTTTTTTCCCTCTCCTTATATTCAATATCTAACTGATTTTAATTCCATTTTTCTCCTTCTCTTCAGTTGCATGACTACTACCTTGGTTTGAGCCTTTATCACATCTCAACTGGGCTATTTTAGAATTCTTCCAATTGGTCTTTCTGTCAATCCCTCCCTCCTAATTCGCTTCTCTCCTCTCTCCTATCCATCCTCCAAATAACTGCTAAATTGATAATTCTAAAATATAAATCTGACCATCTACTTAAATCCCTCTTCAGTGATTATTAAATGCAGCTGACTATGAACTTTCTTTGCCTGATTTCAGATCTTCGAATTGCCTGAGGGCAATAGAAACCAGTTGAAAGCAGAACTCTCAAAAACAGCTAAAAAAAGAAAGGAGCCCCAATTCTGACCAGATCTTACCACTTCCCCCTTCTTCAGCCTTCTCAAGACTTTCAGTTGTTATGGAAAAAAACTTACAGAAGAGCTTCTCCATGCAGTGTTTTCTGTGGGACTCCTTCTGTGTAGTGTATTTAACCCTCTTGGGCACTGCAGTACTTTGGTGCTGAGTAGTGGCCCTGAATTGCAACTCCCTTGCCTCTATTAAAGATCCTAGTTTTTGCCAGGTTGGCATGACTCACTATTGCCTTTAGGATAAATTTTTGAAATAGATACATTTTATATGTATATATGCTTGGAAATTCTAGTTCTCAACAACCTGGCATAAGAAAGATCTACTAAGGATACCATTCACTTAGTGGAACTGGGGTACAAAATAGGGAGTTGGTCAGGAGGAAAGGGACAAGAATTTAGTTCCCAAGATGACGTCAGAATTGCACCAGAAGCAAAACAAGCATAAGAAACCACTTTTCTATGAGTCTAGAAGACCATATGTTTCTCTGCTACAATATTGTATGAGGATGTGGCTTCCACTTGTATTATGACATTGCACAGACATTGCACAAACTGATCTTATCAGTTTTCTTTACACAAATGTCCTTTCCTGCCCCCTTCAGCAGCCTCAAATATCCAAATACAAAGAGATAGTAACTTATAGGTAATAGTTAAGTTGTGAGCAGGGGTGAGTACTCAAGGTTGGACTGCTGATAGATTTGTCCAAGTTGTCTTCCAAACTATATGTTTCAGGCCTCAGAAGCAACACCTTACAAACCACCCCTGCAAGTATATTACTCCTTGTACAGCTTTGCAGCTGACCACCTACCTAGAATGCGAATAACGGGTTTGGTTTTTCTTTTTTCTTAGGGAGGAGGGCAAGATGCAGGAGAAAGAAAGTCGATTTTAGTTCATTTAAAAAATAGATTTGAAGCGTTGCATCTGTTTTACTTTGTTCCAAGAATGTAGGTAATGTAAATACATCAATAAAATTGAAAGTGACCCCCCAGAAAAGAATGTAAGTTTCTTGAGGGCAGGGGCTATCTTCCTTTTTGTTTCTATTTGTATCTCGAAGACAGTCACAATAAGCCCCTAGTAAATGCATGTTGCCTTGTCTTTGATGTATCTGGTTTCAATTTTCAGCCTACAATAAGGGATGTTTTTATTTTTTTATTATAAAAATATTGTTATATTAGCAAGGGTTTATTTTCTCTTTCTCCCAACTTGCCCTCCTTCCTAGGAAAACAAAAACAGAACTCTTGAAACGAATATGCAAATATACATAATGAAACACCGTCGAGTATCATATTGGACATGTTCAAAACTGTATGTCTCGTTTTGCAAGGAATGCTTTCATTGGGCGACAAATAAAGTGTTCGAAAAAGCAGGTGCAACCACAGAACACAGAGGATAGACTGGTTTGGGACTTTTCCGCAGAAAAAAAGCTAGTTCCACCCAGATGCTTGGAAGGCATGGAGATGCTATGGTCTGGGGAGCTACGATAGATATTACTGTGCGATTCCAAAACTGACCAGACTTCTGTGCTGAACTTGAACCCGAGGTGGGAAAAAGCAAGAAGTAATGCCACTGCAACCGGTAGAGACACCAGCCACAAAGGTACGTGGCAAGATTGGAGAATGCTTTAGCAAAGGTAAAGAGAGATTGGAGCTGCAGAACCAGTTCTCAATCTCAGTCCCTAAAATTTGCGAAAAGTACTCGTCCCTGGGTGGGCTCGAACATTGGAGCTGCAGAACCAGTTCTCAATCTCAGTCCCTAAAATTTGCGAAAAGTATTCGTCCCTGGGTGGGCTCGAACCACCAACCTTTCGGTTAACAGCCGAACGCGCTAACCGATTGCGCCACAGAGACGACTGCTAAGCACTTTTTTTTCCTGCTCCTTCAGCTCACTGTGGAGAGACGCCGGTTCAGGATTCTATCTTTAAAGGTGGAGTTTCTTCTGCTTAGTGTGTTAATATAAGTGTTCTACTGGCGCCTCTGGCGCCCCCTGGTGCCTGCTCGTATAGAGCGTTGTTTTTTGATCGTGCTCAGACTATGGAAGGCCAGTTTTTCTTTGCCCCAGAAAGCTCATTCATTAACTGTGCCAAGATTTGAATCCTTACAGTCTTCGGTTGGAAAGCTGAACACTTTAGCACGGTGCCTGGTGCATAGTAGGCGTTTAGTAAATGCTTGTTGACTTGACTTCGCTCTAGTCTTAGCAAATCTAAGACTTAAATAAGTATCCATTAACAGAGAAGGCCTTTAACAGGCCGCTTACTCTGCCCCCCCCAACTAAATTCACACCCTCCCCCATTTCCTTCCCCCATCTCTGTTTGTGTTATGATATAGGCCTGTATAATTTAGAGGGAGTCTACAAAGTGTATATTTTGTGTAGCTGTTTATATCCAGCCTCAGACACTTAGCGGTGTGACTCTGCCTCAGTTTCCCCATCTCTTATATGGGGATAATAATAGCAACTACCACTTAGGGTAGTTGTGAGATGGTATTTGTACAGTGCTTTGCAAACCTTACAACCCTATATAAATGCTAGCTAGCATTATTATTGCAATGGTATGTGTTTGGCTCATAGGCTCTTCGGTTTATATCTGGAAATGAGATTTAAGAGGCAGAAAGTTCAACCCCATTCATTTTACAGGTGAGAAAACTGAAGGCACTGTAACTTGGCCTAATTGGCAAAAGCCAGGACTTGGGATATTATTGACTCCATTATAGTGATGACTGAAGCAGGAACTTGAGTATGCATGGGTCATCAATCAAACATAATTATCATCGTCATTAAGCAAAAAAAAAAAAAAAAGTGGTTGAGCACAGGTCCTGAGGATAATTCAGTGAGCCAGTTCAAAAATCCTTTAATTAAATGGCTAAACTGTCATACTGTGCTGGATATTGGAGATGCGCAGCCACATGCAACCAGCTCTCTGAATTGAGGGAGGTACAACGGGTCAGCTAAAAGAAGGCAGGGATACACACAACTATAATACAATTACAGAATCACAAAAATCTCAGGGTTGATTTCTCTGTCTTGTCAATGACCTGCCTAGCTCGGAACATAATATGACTACTTGGATTTCACCGGGTCCAAGTGCAGCAGACTATCTTTGTCTTCACCATGTGTCTTTTAATACATGCAGCCTAAGATTAGATTGGCTGGTTTGTTTTTATTTCAGTATGAAACTGCCGAGTGAATCGGAGAGTTTACAAGATGCTAGGCCAGGTCCAAGGAAGATGAAATTACTTTTAACTGAAGAAGATGTATTCATTTAGTAAGGCCAAACTAAGACCTAGGGGAGAAGCAAAGATAATTAAGGCATGGTCCTTCTCCTAATTGGTCTGTTAAAAAGGTGATTGTGGTGGGGCATTTGAACTAAGGCCAAGTAGGAATGAAAAAAAGAAGACATCCCCGAAAGGTATTGCAGTGGTAGAATTCGCAGAAATAGGATGTGGACGGTGAGGGAGAGAAAGCACTTTAAAATTGCCTTGAGGTTTTGAGGCTGATTTTGAGTGATGAAATAAGATCCTATGTCTAGATACGGTCCTAAATAGAATCCTACATAGGATTCTACATAGGATCCTAGTTCGAGAGGTCATCTAAGTCAGCCTCTTCCCAGGTAGGGAAACTGAGGCACGGAGACTTGTCCAAGGTTACAGCCCTGAGGTGTAAGATTAGAAGCGAGGTCCCCAGACTCCAGGGCTGGTCTTCTTTCCACTTTAAATAGTGCCTTAGAGTTTAGAAAATACTTTCCTCACCTAGAAGGTGTGCCCCGTTCCTTGACAGTTTCACTCCTTACTGAGAACTTTGTTCTACCACTGATAACATCTCCTTATACAAGATATGAACACTGCTCTTTGTTCAGCTCCAGCCGGGGTGTTGTCTAATGGAGCCACTTACATTCCTTTGGCAAAGTTAACTCTTTGATAGAGTGTTACTTTCTTGCTTGCTTCTCTCCCCTAATTAGACTACATGAATTAGGTTTGATTGATGGTTCACAGTCAGTTCAAACACCTAAGAGACACTTCAGATGATATTCTGCTAGAGGCATACCACATGTAAAGAGATGTATAAATAAAAGGTAAGTTTAGGAAGGCATTAGCACAAGGATTATTTATAGCTAACATTCATATAGTGCCTTGAGATCTGCAAAGCACTTTACATAGGTTATCTGTTTGATCAGTATTATGTCCCGGATTTACAGATAAGAAAACTGAGACCCAAATGGTCAAGTGACTTGCCCAAGGTCACACAAGGTAGACTGAGAAATGTTAAGTCATTCCTTTTTTACAGGAACTCAGTTCAGATTCAACACTCCCAAATGATGAGTCCTTAATAGACTCAGCTGTCAATTAAAATATTTTTATCATCACAGAAAACCAGTCCCTCTGTCACTTTGCCTGGAAACATGTCTGCTGAATTAGAATAAGGCAGGAGATATCTTCCTGTGCTCTGTGTAACCTACCAAGAAGTACAAATATGAGCATCCTCCAAGGATTGGGACCTTGCTAGTCAGTCTCTCCATTATACATACATATGGTGATGTTAATCAAGGACATGCACACCTCCATACACTGACCCAAATATCTACACTCTCTCTCCCCACCCTGACTTCTTTTCTGATGCTTACCTATTGTAAGACTTTTCTCACACTAACAACATTTATTTCTTTCTTCCTTTAGGACATTCATATAACTTTATAGGTTCCTTATCCTACGGTGGAGAGAGTTCCAGATTTGAAGAGAGACCTGAGCTTGAATCCCATCTCTGAAACTTGGTATTAATGTGACCATGAGCAAGTTATTTACCCTAGATGAGACTCAGTTTCTGCATCTGTAAAATGGACCTTGTGAAATAATACTTCATATGGCTGTGTGGAAGAAATGAGATAATGTACTTAAAGTACTTTCAAACTCTAAAGGCTTATATTAATGTGAGTCAGCAGGGGCTTGGATTGGAGCACACCTGTGGAATTCTTATGGAACTGAGCCAAGTTCCCCCAATAATGAACATCACCATTTATTAACTTCATATGTATGTACAATGGAGAAAGTGGGCAACAGTAGTCCCAATTCTTAGAAGATGCTTTTATATGCCCTTCCTTCCTGGTGGGTTTTAAAGAGCGTGGGTAGATAGTTCCTGGCTGATTCCTGACCTTTTCTGGAGAGATGTATGCTTTGTCTCACTCAGCATTGAAGGACTTTTACTTTGGGGTGGTGTACAAATCCCCTTACTGGCCCTTGGTTCCCATGATGGGAGGGTGGGGAGCAGAGAAAAGGCCTACCTCAGAGCACTGGTCACTAAGCAGGCTTAGGAGAGGCCTTAGGCTTAGGCTAAGGAGAGATATCTTCACCTATCACATACTCTCTCCCTCTCCCATCTTTTTGAACATGGAGAGACTTTTTGAGCTTCTCTTTGGACTTCAATAAAGGGGCATTGGGGATTTCTCTTGAGTCTGGGTGATGACTACCCATCAGCAGAAGACCACCGAAAAAACTTTCTAAGTAGAAGGTGAATGCCTCCAAGACAATGGGCCCAAGATGTCGTTTGTTCTGCCAAAAGATCTGACCTAGAGTGAATGGCTCAGAGAGTCCAGAGCGGAGGTGAAGATGAGATAAATAAATGCCTGTCCAATGGTCCCACCAAGTGTTCCATGTTTAATATAATATGTCTAGGACTTGTTCATATACTTGTGGCATATGAATGTGATGTAATACTGTGCTGTAAGAAATGATGAGTTCAATGAACTTAGAAAAGCATGGAAAGACACAAAATAATGAGTGAAATGAGCAGAACCAAGAGAATATTGTATACGTTACCAGCAATATTGTTTTAAGAACAACTTTGAGGGAATAAGTCATTTTGACTACTATAAATACCCAAATTAACCACAAAGGACATATGAAGAAGATGCTATCCACATCCAGAGAAAGAACTGATAAATAGAAATATGTATAGAATAATTTTACATATATATGTGTGTGTATTATATATAACTATTTGTGTCTAACAATAGCCATCTCTAGGGTGGACTAGGGAGGAGGGAAGAAAAAAAAAGGGGCGAAAGAAGAAATTTACATGATAATTTTGTTATATATTTAAAAGTAATAGCAAGTTTTACATAATAGATTTGCAGTTTCGTGTCCAATTATCTTTTTTTTATTATACTATGCTATGTAAATGCTTGTTTTATTCCATAAACTAAAATTTTAATATAAAAAAGTAAAAATAATCATAACCATAATCTTTCTCTCTGAGTTTCATTACAAAAACATAGACTTCCTGACTGAGGTTCTGGAGGTAGAGTCCCAAGGCTAGACTCCTGCTAGATGTAGGTACCAGAGACCGCACACTCAAGAAAGGTCTCAACTTCCTCTCTGCTCACTACTCCTCTCCCATAATTTCCCAGGACCTTTCTGGAACCTCCCAAAACCCATCACCCAGTGCCTTCCCCCTACTTAACTTCTGTTTTAGATATCCTGCATAGTGAGGTGGGGAAAAAAACCCACTGTATCTGTCAAAAGGCCTGGCTGTCTAAGTCTAGCTATACCATTAATTAGGTGTGTGACTTGAGAAGGGAAGGAGATAGGTCTGGAGCCCCAGGGACTTGTAAAATAATCTCCAAGGTCCCTTCCTCTCTAAAATTATGAGGAGCCAGGAAAGTGTTGCTACTTCATCGGTCCAGAATAATGCCAGTCCCTGGTTTCAGAAATAGACAGGGTTCCTCCAACCTTGGAGGACAAATTTGCAAACACTATTCTTGCTTGCCTGTTGTTTTTAGTCCTTCAACTCCGGACTTCGATTAGGGACGCTGATTGCCCCTTGAAAGGCTTTTTAGGGTCCCTGCTCCACCCACCCTCTCCCCCATGGCAGATTTGAATCCCTTTACACCGTGGAGCCAAATCCTGACTGTTTGCAGGGAGACAGCGCCACCTGCTGGTCACTCTCCACCCAGCAGTCACGGCTTAGACCTAGCAGAGGGCAGCAGCTGCTTTGCTCCACCTGGAGCCAACAACTTCGGCATTTTCTGAGTCTGGGAAAGTCTCCTCCCCTGATCCACAATCCAAGCTCAAACAATTAAAAGCTATGTGAGCATGGCCAAACACTTCATTTCTCTAAGATTTCTCATCGGCAAAATGAGGGGGTTAGACTAGAGGGGTCCCTCAGTAAGGTTTTCTATCCAGTTTTGATGGTCTGTGATTCTATTTCTTGAGCAGCTGCGGTGCTGAAGGAGGACCCCTAAGGTGCTTTCCGGCTGTTGAGACCTGCACGTCAGTGATTGACAATGCATTGGGAAAGAGAGGGAGAAACCTGGCCTCTTCTAGCTTGACTCCTTCACTCTGGACATGGTCCCTGCCTTCCAAAACCTAGCAATCTAATGTGGGACTCTGAAATTGATCCATTTGAAACTGTGAAGTTGTTTGCCCAAAGAAAGGAACTTAGTGCTAGGGTATGGACTAGGAGACACTGAACTCCAGAAAGGATGATATTTGTTCTATGGAGGAATGACCATTGTCTTTCCTTGGTGGGGATGGAAAAGTTGTACTTTTGCAATGTTTATTTGAACTACTTTTATTTTTTTAAAAAAGAAACTTAAAAAGGGTGGCCGGTTAGCTCAGTTGGTTAGAGCGTGGTGCTAATAACGCCAAGGTCGCGGGTTCGATCCCCGTACGGGCCAGGTTTTTGTTTTTCTCTCTCCCCCACTCACCTAATTCCTTTCATTGATACCAAAGAGAGAATAAGAACGAAACTGAAGATAAAAGACTTGACTGAGAATCCTGACCCCACCGCTTGCTACTACATTGTGTGATTAATCATTTAACCTTCTCTGGATCTGTGTTGGAATTTGAAAAATGAAGGTTAAAATATTTCAAATCAAATATTTTCAAATGAAAATTAAATATTTCAAAAGAACAAAAAGGAGAAATGCAAAGGACTTAGCAATACAAGATCTTAGACTATGCTCTAAAGCATTGATTATTACTGTTTGGATTTGATTTAAAAGTAGGAAAAAAACTACTGAACATGGTAGCTAAGTGTTCTGTACACACAGATACGCCAGCCACCAGGGTAATGACTCGCTATTCAGCAAAAAATACTGGGAAAACAAATCATAGTTTGGAAAAATTAGGTTTAGACAAACACCTTACGTTATATAATACAACAATCTTCTAAACGGTTATATGATCTAAATAGAAAAGACTTTTCTCTGTAACGTTGTGGACATGTAAATTTTTCTCCTTGGTCCACTCATTTCATTCTGCATCAGATGATAGACATCTTCTCAGCTTCCTCTGTACAATTGGTCTTAAGGCTTTACAATAATTCATATTCTCCGATAGGTTGGTAACCCCTTTAGTTTCTATATTTGGGCTACCATGAAAAGAGCTGCTATAAATATATTTGTACATATAACTCCTCTTTCTTTTATCTTTTTGGGGGTAGAGGTCTAGCAGTGGTGTAAGTGTAGCAAAGAGGCTGCCAACTTAGGTAACTTTGGGGGTATGATTCCAAATTGCTTTTCAGGATGTCTGGACCAAATCACCACCCCACCAAAGATGCATCAGTGTGTCTGTTTTCCCTGAAATTACTCCAACATTTGTCATTTCCCTACTTTGCCATGTGTGCCATTCTGAAGGGTGTGAGATGGAACCTGAGAGTTGCTTTAATTCATATATATCTAATAGTGATTCAGGATGCTGATAGTTTGAATTTTTTATATGGATGCTGATAGTTTGAATTTCTTCTTTTGAAAATTGCTTATTCATGTCCTTTGATCATTGGGAAATGGCTCTTAGTCTTATAAATTTGAACCAATTCCTTATATATCTTGAATAGGATAACTTTATCAGAGAAATTTACTGCAAAAAAGTTTCCCACTTACCTATTTCACTTCTAACTTTTACTGCATTAAATTTGATTGTACAAAAACCTTTCAATTTTATATAATCAAAATTATTCATTTTCTTTTCTGTGATTCTCTCTATCACTTGTTTATAGTTATGAACCCTCCCCCTATCCACAGATCTGAAAAGTATTTTTCCTCGCTCTTCTGATTTGCTTATCTTTTACATCTAAATTATGTATCCATTGGGAGATTTTCTTGGTATGTGATACATATCTCTACATATTTTGTCTGACAGCCAAGATATATAGGGAATTGATGCAAACTTATAAGAATAAGAGCAATTTCCCAATAAATAAGTGGTCAAAAGACGTGAACAATTTTCAAAATAAGAAAAGGAAGCCATCAACAACATTTGAAATGATGTTCCAACTGAATATTAATAAGAGAAATGCAAATAGAGGTACAAATACTCATCAAATTGCCAAAGACAACAGGTGATAAATGTAATAGATTTTGTAGAATCTAAGGGAAGACAAGCACAGATAAGCTGTGAATTGATCCATCCATTCTAGAAAATAATTTAGAATTATTTCTAAAAACAATTTGAAAATTACATATATCGTTTGACCCAATGATGTTTCCACTAGGCATGTACTCAAAGGAGGTCAAAGAAAAAAAGGAAGGTCATTTTACACAAAAATACATATAGCTGCACTTCCTGGAACTGGAAGAAAAATGGGTATACAGTGATTAGAACTGGCTGAACAAAGTGTAGCTCTCAAAGAAATTAGGAATATGAAGAATTCAGAGAAATTTTTAAAGACTTGTGTGAACTAATTCAGATCAAAGTAAGTTGATCCAGGGGAATAATTTACACAATAACCACTAATTATGAAGAAAAACAACATTAAAAGACTTCAGATTTCTGATCAATGACATTATATTGTGGCATCAGAAGAGTGAAATATGCCTCCTATATGTCATCAAAGAGATTGGAACTATAGGTGTAGAATAAGATACACATTTTCCAGACATGGTCAAGTGTTTATTTTATTTAACCATACTTATTTGTGAAAAGGAAAAGTTTTAATGCAGGAAGCAAAAAGGAACTGAGAGTTTTGGTGGTCAATAGTGTGACATAGCAGTCAAAAAAAAGTTAAAAAGATCTTAGGTTGCATTAAAAGTTGCCTAGTGTACAGGACTAGGGAGGACTTCTGTATTCTGTTCTGCTCAGACCGTATTACCATATGTGTAGTTTTTAGGAGCTATACTTTAGAAAGAAAATGAAAAGTCCAGAGGAGGGTCACAGGATGATGAAGGAACATGCCTAGATAACATGCCATCTGAGTATAGCCTAAGCATAGCATTGTGCAGTGTCAGCACTCTGCACACACACTACTCTCTTAGAGATGCCTTCATAACCAGAACTCGCACTCAAACTGGCAATTCTGGGCTTATTTGTTTGTTTGTTTCCAGAGTGGGAGACCAGGTACAACTGTGACCATGATACTACTCAAGTCTCAAAATGCTAGGGGTAATCCTGGTGGGAGGCATACATGCCTATATCTCGTAACTACAGCTCCTAAGACCCCACTAATGTGCTTTTCACTTATACAAAACAGAATGCCACTTTTGACTATTCTTAAACATGAAACATTTACTTAACAATAAACTAAAAGTGAGGATAATCATAACATTTACTCACTGGAGACAAAACAAGAAAAATCAAAATATAATAGTCCGTTCACAAACCTGGATTATGCTCACTAACCATGAGAACTATGGGAAGTAGAAGAGAAAGTAGACACATACATATGAACCTAGTACAGAATCACAAGTGTAAGGAAACCCATGAGCCAGAGGTGATTCATGACTCTGTACTTTTAATGTCCTTAATTTCTTCGGGGAACTGTCTGTACCACTAGTCTTCTGCTGAGCAAAATCATTCCTCTAGTCTGGTCTAGTGTCATGTTCTTTTAGCACACAGTCACTTTTGGCAGGGTACTGAGAAATTGTTAACTCTTTTAGCAAAAATATATTCGCATAGGTCCCAGAAAAATAAGAACAGCTTTAAAGCATACTTTCGGTCTTCTACTTTACCTTCTCTTAAGCTGTAGGAGACATTAAAAAGCAATACAGACACCTAAAGTGGTTTTCTCTCTCATGGGCTGTAGATGGAACTAAAGGACAATAAGTTCAGACAGTTCTTTACATTGCAAAAGATTCTGCTTTCTTCTAATGAGCTTCCTAAAGCCACACTGGTCTCTTCCAATCAAACAGCTCCCTGAATCAGCTGCAAAGCCTGCCTGTCAGCTGTCCCCAGTTCTTGTGATTTGTATTCACTAAGTAACTTCTCACTGTCTTGTCTTCAGCTTCTTCTAACTCCTAGGCTCAGCTTTTTCTCATCTTCTCTCTGTCAGAGCTATCAATGCTTCAAATCAGGGCCTCCTGTTTCGTGACTCAATTCTACCTTATAATGGAAACTCAAAAAATGTATCTTTCTTTCAGCATGATCTCAATAGTCCTTAAAAAGGTAACTGATTTGTGATTTCTCATTTAGTGGTTTCAAAACTCTGCAAAGTCATATGTAGGTGAGCTAATGGGCAGTCACAGCTTTAGCCTCTGAATGACACTGTTTTCTTTCCACTTCTTTCAGAATAGTCTGTGTCTCTTCCTAAGCATGTTTAAAAATCTTGATGGCTGTGTTTCTTCTCAGGCTAGTTTTATGAGTGTTTCACTCATAAAATTCTTTTTCTACCCCTTTCAGCAGCTGAAATGTCCACATTATGAATACCTTAGATGAGAAACCCTGGATGAAATCATCCTACCAGGAGAGGCCTAGAATCATCAATGGGAAAAGAAGGTAGGGGTCGGAGAAAGAGATCTTCCTGGTCTCCCAAATCACTGAGCACGGCCTCATTATCATTTATGGCTCCAATTCACCTGGACTCATAGGACCCACCTAGAAGTGACAGTGAAGAGTGAGGATGTGAAACACACATTTCATAAAGATTTTCAAGAAAAATAATGTTTTATTGGAAGGACTTTGACAGGCAAACTAAGTGACATAAACTACCCTGGGCTATATCAGAGTGAGCCTAGAGGTCAATAAGAAGTTTGTTGGCATCAACAGGAAAGTTAACAGACATGCCCAGACCCAGATAATATCTTCTGTGCGTCAGCACTGATTGGAACCAATTATAGTCGGTTCAAAATACACCCGGGGCACTGCAAACGGCACACCGGACCCAGCCCTTTATAAAGGAACACATTAAGTAGTCGGTATTTAGCTGGCCTTTTGGCACTAGGGAGATACTGGGGTCCCCTTTACTGGAAAGGGACAAGCAGAGGCTGGGAAACTGTTGGGGTTTAGGCTCTGCCTAGCCAGGGATGCAATTTCAAGATGTGTTGTGGTGGAACCACCTCAAAGAATTCAGAGGCAGACTACCTCTAATCCAAGTTTAGGCATTTACTGAAATTGATGCCTCTCAAGGAGCAGGCTAAGTTCCAAGAGGAACCAGCAACTTCAGAGAAAGCAAGATGGATTTTTATAGGGTAAAGATGTATAACAGAAATTATGAATATGGAAAAGGCAGGAGGGGTTTGTTAAGGGATTAGGTAATAGTGGAGGGGTCCCAGTCACAGTAGAACTGAGAATGCAATTACCCATAATGCATACAAAAAAAAACCCATTTGAGGTAGGTGTGTATATATATATATATATACATATATATATACACATATATATATGTATATGTATATGTATATGATAATAATATTGAGGGGCAGCTAGGTGGCAGGGTGAGTAGAGCACTGGCCCTGGAGTCAGGAGGACCTGAGTTCACATCCAGTCTCAGACACTTGACACAGTAGCTGTGTGACCTTGGGCAAGTCATTTAACCCCAATTGCCCTGCCTTCCTCCTCCCCCTGGCAAAAAAACCAAAATATCATATTGTAATAAACCTGTCTAGGTCATAAATTTACTCAAGGTCAGTTCTTTACTCTTACTGAACAGGTGCCTGCTTAGGGAAAGTCTCTTCTGTGGTTTTGGGGTCCACATCCTGCTTGGGCACACTGCTGGTGCTGCCTTCCGATTGGCTAGCTATTGTGGTCCTGTCTGATCAAGATGGATGATGTGGTTGATGTTGAGTGCACGGACACACCTGTTTCTGTGGGAAATACGAGGAATGGGTCTGGGGGTAGTGGCTAGCTAGAGGCAGTGGCTGGGCTCCCATCACATTGGCATTCCTGCTGTTCTGTGAGAAATATGAGTTCATGGACACACCTGTTGTTCTAGTGAGCAGTGAGGCATATATGAAGAAGTTAGGATATTGAGTGTGTGTGTTGGGGCAGGGAAGTGGCTAGGTAGGTTCAGTGGGCCTGCTGTTCACCAGGTCCTATATGGAAGTTAGAATATTGGGGCTGGGGGCAGCTTTGTTAGGATTCCATCAAAACCACTTGTCAGGGATCATAGGGTTAGAGTTGGAATGTTCCTTCGAAATTATTTAGCCTAACTACCTCATTTTACAAATTAGGCAACTGAGTCTCAGAGAAGTCAATTAGCTTGCTCAAGGTCACACTTGGTAGTAGGCATTAGAGGTATAGGAGACAAACACAAAAACTGTTCGGGTCTGCTGACAAGGGGCTTACAGTCTACAGGATACAACATGCAAAACAACTATATACAAACAAAATAGGTACAGTACAGAAGGACGACACCAGCATCAAGGAAGACCAGGATGGACTTCTGGCAGAAGGTGAGATTTGGCTGGATTTTAGCAAGGGAAGCCAGGGTGGACATGAGGAAGGAAAGAATTCCAGGCATGGGGGACAGTCAGTAAAAATGTATTTTAAAAAACCATATTAAATAAATAGATAAGTAGATGAATAATGGAGATAGATAGATAGATAGATAGATAGATAGATAGATAGATAGATAGATAGATAGATAATGGAGATAGACAGGTAGATGGATAGACAGAGACAGACAGACAGATAATGCAGACAGACAGACGGATAGATAGATAGATAGATAGAAAGAAAGAAAGAAAGAAAGAAAGAATGAGGTGAGTGTCTTGTGACAGGGACAGCAGGGTTATTAGAGTCACTAAGTGTGCCCTGAGGGATGTAAGGTGTAAGAAGACCATAAGGTGTTTGAAGGTTATGAAGAGCTTTGAATGCCAATGGATTTTCTATTTAATCCTGTAGGCAATCAGGGGCCACTGTAAAATTTTAAAGCGTGAACAAATGGTTGCTTTGTATTGTTTTAAGAAAAGAAGTTTATGACATTGGGGAAGAAAGTGGGGGAGAATAAAGAGATTTCTTCTCCTTTTTTCTCGCATCCAGAGAAGAAAATGGTCCTGGGTCCGTGTGGTGATGCCCGTGGTAGTTACACACCTAGCCACATTTCCCCAGAGGAATGCGGGAAGGGGCATCGTTCCCAGATGTAGAAGCCCCCCAGCTACCAAAGGGCCTCTAGTATTCCCCGCGGTTAAAGTGGATTAATTGTTCTGGGGACTGACAGCTACCACCCACCTTGTGTCTCCTTAAGGCTTTTGGAAGTTTAACCACCTGGAATGCGAAAGAGTTCCCTGGTCCTTCTCATCTCATGACCTGTTAAGGATATTTCCAGGTTGGCTGTGATGACAAATACAATAGGTCTATAACTAAGAACCTTTTTAACTGGTTGGGAGGCAAGCCAAGCCTAGGAAGAGAAGAAAAATTGAGTGCAAGCCAAGGAAGAGAAGAAAAACCGAACACAGCCTCCCCGTCGGGGAATCGAACCCCGGTCTCCCGCGTGACAGGCGGGGATACTCACCACTATACTAACGAGGAAGACACGGGAAGAATTTCTACCTGCAGAAAGTTGTAGGATTAGCAAGGGCTTTGTAGTCTCATGTCTATTTCCAAGTTTTGTTTAGGATTGATATTTATTCTCTTCATTTTAACAGAAATTCTAGGACAACGTTTCTAGCCCGGAAGACCAGGCGTGGATCCCTAAACAGAGTCTCTGCCTATTATCTGGGGAGCCGCACAAGCTCCTCGGAAGAAGGAGGAATGAAGGCGGGGGGGGGAGGGGGGGAGGGGGGCCAAAAAAGACTATTTATTAAACAACAACAATTTTTAGAGCTGTTGAAAGGGGGACACAGAAGTGAACCAAGGGTGGATGAGGAGTCTCCCTCTCCCTCTTCCTCCTCTCCCCTCTCCCCTTTCCCCCATCTCTCCTCTTCCTTCTCCTTTTCCATTCTTCTCCATCCTTCTTCTCTCTCCCTCTCCCCATCTTTTTTTCATCTCCCTCTTTCTCCTTCTCCCACCCTCTTTCTCTTCCTTCTCTCTCTCTCTTCTTCCCCTAAAACAAGATTAAAAAATTTAAGTTCTAATTTAGATATAAAAATTAAAACTTGTATTTTTATTTGATAGGGGAAAAAAAAGCCAACTGCTGCGTTGGCCGGGAATCGAACCCGGGTCAACTGCTTGGAAGGTAGCTATGCTCACCACTATACCACCAACGCCGCGGTGACATTTCTTACGAAGAAGCTTAGATGAGATCAGCACAGAACCTGCCCGGCCCTCTGGAAAGCTTTTTTTTTCCAAAATTAAGAACCCGCCGGATCTCATACGTTCCCCAGGCTCGGTATACTGCTCCTCGCCCGTCTGCCCCCACCCTCTTTTCACAAGCCACCTTCCTGGTGCCCCGGCTGGGAAGAGGGCGGCAAGCGCAGATGCTTAAGCGCATACTATGTGCCCCACCGGCTCTGTTCTCGGCGCTGGGATTGAGAAAACAAAACCGGAACGGGCCCTGCCCTCGGGGAGCTTACTCTCTACCGGGGGGCGGCGGGGCTCTCTCGAACAAGCTCTAGGGTGAGTCAAAAGGCAGGATCATCCGGGGGAGGAGAGCACGAGTCGGGGAAGATTGCGGGCGTCCCCTTAGAAGACCCAAGGCCAAGGGCTGTGCTTTTTGGAAAGTGAAGGGAGAGTTGGGTGAACAGCTAGCAAGCCAAGTCGGCTGGACGAGAGCCGGGAAAGCCGGGCCGCAGCCTTGGGCCAAAGCGCCGAGCCGCAGGGTTTGCGCTTTATCCGGGGGCAAGAGGGAGGCGCAGAAGATTCTTGAGCTGGGCAGTGGCACACGTGGCCGAACCCCTACTAGAGAGGATGTTTGGGGGAGCTGCAGGCAGAGCAGATTGGAAAAAAGAGGGATGGGAACCGGGGACGGCGGGAGGCGGAGAGCACCAGGCTTGGCAAGGAAAGGAGGAGTGAGAAGAGTGAACATTCGAGCACGACCGAGATTGCTAAGAAAGGGGGTGGGGGACACCCTTCCAACTGATAAGAGATACACCTGGGGGGGCTAAAGGGGGGATGGGGGGACATCCTTCCAACTGATAAGAGATACAATTGGGGGGGCCTAGACCCCCTCATCTCTTCTCTATGGTTACCCAAAAGAGGGAGAGATCGCTTTCTCCTGGAGGAATCCTAGAAGGCATCAATTTGAGCTGAGCCCTGATTGACGGGACAGGTTATCCTGGGGATAAAGAGAAATCTGTGCAAAAGCCCGTCACTGAGTCACAGAATGCCAGAACTGGGAGGAACCTGAGGGGTCACCTGGGAGCTAGAACCTAGTGCGACCCTCTCTCTGCAAATGAGAAAAACAGAGGCCTTTGGAGAGTGGGGCATTTTCGGGGAACAATTGCGTAGTCCAGATGAACTAACGCCCCCGCGGTTCTCAGTGCCCTGCCCCCTCCCAAATCACACTAGGTATTATGATAGATGGATGGTGGAGGGAGGGGGAGAGAGAGACAGACAGACAGACAGACAGACAAGAGAGGGAGAGAGAGAGACGGGTGGATGGATAGAGGGAGAGAGAGAGATGATGATGATGGAGGGAGGGAAGGAGAGAAACACAGACAGAGGGGTGATAGAGGGGGAGAGAGACGGGGGAATGGAATGGGAGGGGGGACGGACAGACAGACGGGTGGATGAATAGAGGGAGGGAGGGAGAGAGAGAGAGAGAGATGATAGAGGGAGGGAGGAAGAAAAGAGAGGAGAGAGACAAACAGAATGGAGGGAGAGAGAGACGGGTCGTTGGAGGGGAGAGGGAGAGAGAGAAGAAGAGGGAGAGGGAGAGGGAAGGAGGGAAGGAGGGAGAGAATGGATCCGTAGATAGGAGGGCGAGGACATAAGCTCCCTGGGGGCAGGGATTATTTTACTTTTGTTTTTGTATCTCCCCTGCAGGCACTGCTGCCTGGCCACGCGGCCGGAGTTCAATAACTGCCCCTTCATGGCCTGAGTGGGTTTGTGAAAGGTGGGAAATAAGCCTGGACTGGTGGGTAAGACCAGCGTGGAGGACCTGGAGGCTCCCGTCATAGCCTGCCCTTAATTCTGTAAGTACTGGGGAGCCACGGCGGAGCTCGGAGCTGCAGAGGCGCTCTTCTGCTGCCATCCCCTACTTCCCTCATTCCCAGACTCAGAGAAGGGCGGCTCTGAGATGCAGGAACCCGGCCCAGCTAGGTCGTCGCATTCTCGGAGCCTCTATCACTCTTGGCCCCCAGCCCGGACCGCCGGGGCACACCCCTTCTAATCGTTCTGGAAGGGGGAATGTTGGTGAGAAAGGGCCACGAGAGTGAGGAGAGAGGAGGACTAAAGCCAGAGGGAAGTAGCAGAGCGGCGGAGCCTGCCCGGGCTCTAGGGGTCGCTGGGCTCTCGAGCTCAGATCTGTTTTAGCCATAGTGGATCCTTTACCATAATGACGGAAAGAGCCCAGAAGCCGCGTAGACAAAGGGGCTCCGTCCTTCGTATTGAATGCGGGCAGATATTTTTTAAAGTGTCACACCAGGTATTTACGGTAGCGAGAATTCTGACCGACAGTTCCAGTTTGCAATAGTATCCTGTAGAGGAAGAAAGACGCGCTTTTCTCGTAGTCAGGATGGCCGAGCGGTCTAAGGCGCTGCGTTCAGGTCGCAGTCTCCCCTGGAGGCGTGGGTTCGAATCCCACTTCTGACAACTTCTTTTATTTTTACTTCTGTATTAACAACTCTCCTGGGAAACTTACTGGGCGGCCGCGGCAGCGCCAGGTTCTTTGGGCAAGCGCGAGCAGGGTGCCTCCTCCCCTTTCTATAGCGACGTTTGCCTTAGGAAGCGCTTTCCTCAGCGATCTCCCATAGCGAAGTGGTGCAAACATGGAGGAGCACCAAGAGACAACTTTCCCTATCCAGAGTGCTCTCCCTCCCGCTGGCTTGATTACTGCGCAGCCCCAGAGGTCGGTCAGTCACTCAGTCAGGCAATGAGCATTTATTAAGCACCTACTGTGTGCCTGGCTGTGCGCTGAGCTCTGGGGATACAAAAAATGACAAAAGACAGGCCCGGCCCTCAGGGAGCTCACCGTCTAAGGAGGAAGATAGCACATAAACACCTCGGTACCAACCAGATACAGAAAGGTTACCCTGGGAGGGGGAAGGGGGCGAGCCATTCATTCAGACCTTCTGTCAAAAAGGATTCTTTGGCATTTGCTCTGGAGCTGATATTTATGCCTTTAATTCCTTTGCAAGGGAACAAACATTTGCAACATCCCAATGAGGTGTTGGTGAGAGGCTGGCTGGAGGATGCTTGGGCAGGGTCTTGGACCAGAGGTGTTTCCTTGAGTGGGTTCGAGGGTTCGTCCAGGGTCCTAGTATTGCAACGTGGCAACGTGGCAGGTCCAGAAGGTGCGTCTGCCCGGGTCACCCACGGGGTGATCCCTACCTAACACAGAAGTTAAACGGATCAGTAAAACTAATACGGTGACCTCATCTGAAAGAGCGAACAGCATTTTATATTTGTAGCAGGGACTCCCCCCACCCATATTTTAAATTAACAGAAATGTTTTCGTCCTATAGCCACCCCTTCCACTCCATAGGGGGAGGGAGAGGAAGAAAAGATGAGAGAGAGAGAGAAATAGATGATAGATAGATAGATAGATAGATAGATAGATAGATAGATAGATAACAGAGAAAGAGGGAGAGGGAGAATAGATGAGAGAGAGAAAGGCAGATAGCTAGATAAATAGGAAGGTAGGTAGATAATGAAGGATAGGGACAGATAGATAAATAGATACATGGGAAAGAAAAGGGAAAAGAAAAAAACAAATTCCTTGTAACAAATATGCATAGTCAAGGGAAACAAATTCCCTCAGTGCTGTATACAAAAATATTTATGTCTTATTCTGTACCCTAAATCTGTCACCTCTCTGTAATGGGTTGCAAGTTTTGTCATACTGGTTTTTTACAGCGTTGTTATTGTATAAATCGTTCTCTTGGTTCTGCTCATTTCATTTTAATCAGTTTATAAAAGTCCTCAAAATTGTTCATTTTTATAATATTGATCTTACAGTATAAACTGTTCATCTGGTTCTGCTCATTTTACTATGTATCAGTTCATATAAGCTCTTCCATGTCTTTTTGAAATCTACTTCCTGTTTCTTACAACACAATAGTACTCCCTCACATTCATATACCATATACCATTCAGCCATTCCTCAATTGATGGGCATCCCCTTAATTTCCTCCCTTTTTTATTGTTACCACAAAAAGAGCCGCTATAAATATTTTCGCAGGAAAAGGGCCTTTTCCTCTTTCTTTGATCTCTTTTGAGGATAGGCCTAGCAGTGGAATAGCTGGGTTAAAGGGCAAGCCATGTTTAGTAAGGTTTTATGTATAATTCCAAATTCCTTTCCAGAATACTGATAGGAGTCCACCAAGAGTGCATCAGTGTACTTGTTTTCCCACAGCCCCTTTAACCTTTCGTAATTTTCCTTTTTTGGTCACCTTCACCACTCACTCTGATGGGTTTGAGGTGGAATCTCCACAGACTTGGCTTTAGTAATAACTTGGAACATTTTTTATATGGTTGTTGTTAGCTTGGGTTTCTTCCCTTGAGTTAGCTTGGGTTTCTTCCCTTATATCCTTAGACCATTTCTCAATTGAAGAATAATTCTTTTTTCTTATGAATTTGAATTAATTCCTTTACATTTCTTGGAAATGAGACCTTTTTTAGAGAAACACGTTGCAAAGATTTTTTCTCCCCAAATTAATTGTTTCCCTTTAATTCTTCTGTTACACTGTGTCCCAAATCTGTACCACTTACAAGGCCAGGCCCCTTGATTAGAAATAATTTCATTCTAAAATTTCTTATCATTATTTCTCTTGCGATTCTGGACATTTTTTCCCCTTAACATGAATTTTATGATTATTTTTTTTAGTTCTATTAAAGTAGTCTTTGTAGTTCAGTCACATAGAATAAATAAATTGCTTTAGGTAGGATTATCATTTTTAACATCTATAATCTACCCCTGAACAATTAATATTTTTCCAATTTCTCCAATTATTTAGATCTATTTTTATTTCTAAACACAGTTTATAGTTGTAATTATACAGTTCTTGTGTGTATCATGGAAGGTAAACTTCCAGGTATTTTATATGTTCTGTAGTCTTTTTAAATGGAATTTGTCTTTTTAAAAATTTCTTCCCATTGGTTTTATTGGTGTCTTGTAGAAATATTGATGATTCATTTAGGAGCTTAACGAATGTTCATTGACTTGAGTGGAACTGAATTGGATGGTTAAGCTACACTCTTTAAGCGGCCCTGTCAATCCTCAGGAGGCTCTATGGTTTTCTCTGAGGCACGCATTAAATGCCAAATTAACATAACTGTTTCTGCTATCAGCAGCAGACTATGATGTAAAGCCAAATTTTATGCCAATCAAGTTGAAGAGAACTTAATATTTAAATTTTTTAAATATTTGAATAGCACTGAATAAACTCTTGAATTGTACTTCTGTTCTGGATAATGGGTTTTGTTTTGGTTCGGTTTTTCCAGTTGACAGGCATTTATTAAGTGCACTTTAATGCACCCTGCTGGACACTGAAGCTGTAAGTAGAAAGAATGAAACAATCCCCACTGACAACGAGCTTATATTGTAATAGGGCTAATGAGTACATATGAAAAATATAAAAGCTGAGGGTCAAGTTTGTAAATGAAAATATGGACCAGGGACTTAAATACAAGGTATTCTGGGAGAGAGGATATCAGCATGGCTATCAGGGAAGGTTTACTGCAGAAGATGGGGCTTCAGCCTCATCTTAAAAGAAGAGAGGGATTTGTGAGTTGGAAGTAAGGAACAATTTCAGAGAAGATGCAGAAGATCACTAGGGGCTGATACATAGTGAAATGAGCAGGCCTAGAAAAAACAGGAATATAAAGAAATCCAAGTTTGGGGAGTGACCCCTGTGAAGGTGATGCAGACTATCAACTGCTTACTCAGCAGCTTCAGCCACATCTATTAAAGACTCAGAAAGAAAAGATCTTGCCACCAAAGGAAAAGTCTTGGCCCTGTCAAATGGTTCAGGATCAGAAATGATATGATATTATTAGTAGAAATGACATTAAATAAGAGGCATTAACATTGCTTTTCTGCTGTTCTCTAAAGACCATGAGGCCTTTCC
Source organism: Trichosurus vulpecula (assembly GCF_011100635.1). Lineage (NCBI taxonomy): Eukaryota > Metazoa > Chordata > Mammalia > Diprotodontia > Phalangeridae > Trichosurus > Trichosurus vulpecula. The sequence continues at coordinate 53,754,469 of NC_050576.1, read as the reverse complement.
ATCTGACTTGACTTCGAAGTTTGGATTCAGTCAAAGGGCCTCACTTGAGGACCTAGAGGGCCCCCTGTGGCCTCGAGGCCAAAGGTTCCCCAGCCCTAGTATAGTGTTTGGCACATAGTAAGTTCTTCATTCATTCATTCATCACATTCCTGGCAATTCATAGAGTTGCAAGAACGCTGGGATGTTAAATGACTTGTGTAGTGTCACATAGCTACTATGTGTTGAAAAGAGATCATGACCCCAGTTCTTCCTGGCTCTCTATCAACTACACCAAACTCAGATAGAAACAGGGGACACATAACAGTTCGTGAAGATTCCTGAAGGCCGCATATGTACTTAGTTTTTAAATGTAATGTCATCTTTATTGTATCTTATTTTGTTAACTATTTGCCAATTATATTTTAATCTAGTTTGGGCCGAACTGAGCAATCATATGCTAAATGTGACATCTCTGCATTATACTGTGTCACATCTCATATTAGTAGTATTATAGAGACAAAAAAAGGTGGCTACAAATATTTCTAGGAATTCTGATTCAAAGCCTGTTTTATATTAAAACTAGGTGATTCTAAATTGTGGACATTTCTCTTAATTCTAACAAGTAGAATGGGCATGAGTAAAACATATTCCAGTTTTGTGAAAATATAGTTTACAAATTGTATGCCCCACAATCTGCAAATTCTTTGAAACATGTTCAATTCGAGGCCTATACCTGAATGACATCAAAGAAAGGACACATAAGGAGGTCTCCTTAGGGTAGCAAAAAACCTGGAGTGTAATGGACTGCTTATCTATTGACCAATGGCTAAAAAAAAATATGGCATAAAAATGCAATGGAATATTATTGTATCAGAAAAAATAAGGAAACAGACAGCTTCTGAGTGAACTGGGGAGACCACTAGGAACTGATGATGACTGAAATGAGCACAACTAGAGAAAACTTTTTTACAAAAACATTATAAAGAAAACTACCTTTGAAAGTTGACAGAGCCCTGATGGCTGTAATGATAAACCACAATTCCTGAGGCCTGAAGATGAAACTTGCTCTCCTCCTCCTCCTCCTCCTCCTCCTCCTCCTCCTCCTCTTCCTGCCACTAGAGAGGTGACAGACATAAATAAAAGTGAGAATGAGGCCTAGGACTGATTCCACAGAGAAGAGTTCTCTTTTGGGTAAGGTAGCTGGGCTAGCATGTGGACTGTATATACTTCAAGTGGGGTGGGCTGTTTCGATTGACTCTGTTCTCCTGCCCCTTACGTAAGCAAAATACAATTCTTGTATTTTGTATTCATGTACGCATACATGAAACATATGTTTCAACTACTTTTTTTTTTCTAGGGAGGATAAACTGATTTCTCAAGACTTCAAAAGCAAGTGCTAAGGATCCCCCCCACACACACCTCTTTTGCCTAGTATCAAAGCCGAGGGAGACATATCCATACGGCCCAAGGGATATTTAAAATGGAAACAAATTATTTCTGAGGCATGTGGCTGTAATTGACCTGTAGTACACATTCCCAGTTTTATGGCTTACTAACTATAGGCTCTCAGGCCTGTCATCCTCTTCTCCTTATCTTCAGTTTCTTCATCTGTAAATTGAGAGTTCAAAGTATATACTATATAAGATGCCTTCCAATTCTGAATCCTTTTTTGTTGGATTTTATACTTGTAGTTTTATAATTTCTTTTCAGTGGATTTGATCATCCACGTTTGTGGTTTTCTCGTGGTATGTTTTCCTGAGAATAGGAACTGAAAGATCGAAGGAAGCAATCCAGGTAACAGAGGGAAAGAAACAGATGTTATCTATAGAATGTGTGGTGAGATTTTCTCTGACTTGCAGACTACTTGTCCCATTCTGAACATAGATGCAAGCCCAGATGAAGAAAAAACAGGCCAGGACTGGGAACTGAGCAATTCATGATAAAGGAGGGGGGCAATTGCTTAGCATGCACTTTCTTCCACTTGCAAAGAAGGGGCCGTGCTTTGGTCTGCTTTGCTTTAATAACCTCCCAACCCTAGCACGGTTACCTACCCCCTCCAAGGGCTACATCATCTTCTCTTTGCCCCAGGGATGAAATCACATCTGATGTTTTTCACTCATAAAGGTATGGGTTATGACTTATTACTATGGCTGGTGAGCCCTGCCCTCATGTCAAAGGTTGGGGGAATGTACTTGTGAAAATAGTCTGTGAATGAGGCTTGATGTGCTCATTGGTTTTGCTAAACTGTTATCATTCCCTCCCCACCTTTTTTAAATCTTTTTTGTTTTTGAAGTGATGGCTCTGTAGTTAAGAGAATGACATATTTGGAAATGGAGATGATGTAAAACCAAAATTAATCAATAATAATTGATTTTTAAACTCTGGGGTGTTTCTGTCCTTGACCTAATGATACTTAAATGGCAGAAGAGACAAACTAGTAATTACTTATCATAATTTATTGAAATTTTCTAAAGAAATACAACCATTTTTCTAATAAATTATTCAAACAGATAAATAAGAAAATATACATATATTACAGCAGTTGAACAAAGACCCAAACAGACAATCTTTTGCTTGTCCTGACTAGAAGGGAAGAGTTGGAAGAAAAAGTCAAAAAGTCACTGACCCCCAGAGAGTGGGGCTGCTGAGAACAGAGCTTCTCAGTGATGGCATTTGGGGAAAGAGCAAAGTCCTGGGGCTTACTCCGGAGGTATGAGTACTATTTGCACCTGTTGTTCATTAGCTCACAATTTCCTTGCTAGCTAAAGTCATTTATTTAATCCACCTCTTCAATGGTGGGTCCAGGGGTGGGATTTGAATGCCGGGCCTGGGCCCCACAGCTGTTCCCTCCCTGTGAACCAGGTGCCTGGTAGAGCTGGGCAATGATGGGGTGGCACACCCTCTCCAGTTCCTTCTTCTGGTGTTCATACTCATCCTTCTCTGCCAGCTGGTTCACCTCCAACCAGGAGAGGACTTCCTGGCACTTTTCCAGCACCTTTCTCTTGTCTTCCTCCTTGATCTTGTCCTGAAGGCCATCCTCTTGCATAGCACCCTTCACATGGAAGGCGTAAGACTCCAGAGAATTCTTAGCGGCCACCCTCTCACGCTGAGCCTCATCCTCAGCCTTGTACTTCTCAGCATCCTGGACCATTCTCTCCACCTCCTCCTTGCTCAGCCGCCCCTTGTCATTGGTGATGGTAATCTTGTTGGCTTTGCCTGTGCTCTTGTCTGTGGCCGAGACGTTGAGAATGCCATTGGCATCGATGTCAAAGGTGACCTCAACCTGGGGGACCCCACGGGGTGCAGGGGGGATGCCCGACAGCTCAAAGCGACCCAGCAGGTTGTTGTCCCGAGTCATGGCCCGCTCCCCCTCGTACACCTGGATCAGGACACCCGGCTGGTTGTCTGAGTAAGTGGTGAAAGTCTGCGTCTGCTTGGTGGGGATGGTGGAGTTCCTCTTGATCAGAGTTGTCATCACCCCACCTGCTGTCTCGAGACCCAGGGACAGGGGGGTCACATCCAGGAGCAAGAGATCCTGTACTTTCTCTGACTTGTCTCCCATCAACACAGCTGCCTGAACTGCTGCCCCATAGGCCACAGCTTCATCAGGGTTAATGCTCTTGTTCAGCTCTTTGCCATTGAAGAAGTCCTGAAGCAGCTTCTGTACTTTAGGGATGCGGGTGGAGCCCCCGACCAGAACGATGTCATGGATCTGGGTCTTGTCCATCCTGGCATCCCGAAGGGCCTTCTCCACCGGCTCCAGGGTTCCCCGGAAGAGGTCTGAGCACAGCTCCTCAAAGCGAGCCCGAGTAATAGTGGTATAAAAGTCCGTACCCTCATACAAGGAATCAATCTCCAGGTTAGCCTGGGTGCTGGACGAGAGGGTCCGCTTTGCCCGCTCACAAGCTGTCCGCAGCCTCCTCACCGCCCGCTTGTTCTGGCTTATGTCCTTTTTGTATTTCCGCTTAAACTCTTCCACGAAGTGGTTCACCAGGCGGTTGTCAAAGTCCTCCCCACCCAGGTGGGTGTCCCCTGCTGTGGCTTTCACCTCAAAAATGCCATTATCGATGGTGAGGATGGACACATCAAAGGTCCCACCCCCCAGGTCAAAGATGAGCACGTTTCGTTCCCCCCTGCCTGACCTGTCCAGGCCGTAGGCAATGGCAGCTGCCGTGGGCTCATTGATGATCCTCAGGACATTGAGACCCGCTATGGCCCCAGCATCCTTGGTGGCCTGACGCTGGGAATCGTTGAAGTAAGCCGGCACGGTGATGACTGCATTGCTCACCGGGTGGCCCAGGTAGGCTTCAGCAGTCTCCTTCATCTTGCTCAGCACCATGGAGGAGATCTCCTCTGGGTAGAAGGACTTGCTTTCCCCTTTGTAGGACACCCGCACCTTGGGCTTCCCAGCCTCGCTCACCACCTGGAAAGGCCAATGCTTCATATCTGACTGGACCACCTGGTCCGAGAACTTGCGGCCGATCAGCCGCTTGGCATCAAAGACGGTGTTCTGGGGGTTCATGGCCACCTGGTTTTTGGCCGCATCCCCAATGAGCCTCTCAGTGTCCGTAAAGGCCACGTAGCTGGGGGTGGTACGATTGCCCTGGTCGTTGGCGATGATCTCCACCTTGCCATGCTGGAAGACACCCACACAGGAGTAGGTGGTGCCCAGGTCAATGCCGATGGCCGTTCCCTTGGGGGCAGACATGATCCCTGGAGGACTTCTTCCCTTCGTCTTCTCTGGGACTGGAGACGTGAAGCAGCGTCCGAAGGTCTAGGAGAAAAGGAGCTGGTTGAGGCGCTTGGCCCTGATGCCCTTGGTCTCTCTTGGCGGAGGACGCAGACGGGTTCGTAGTTCTGCAGCTGCTGCTCTCGCTCTAGGCGAATGCTCAGCCAGGCTATGCCAAGCTCAGCTCAGGGCTGGCCTTTTTATGCAGCTGCTCCAGACCCGCCTCCTCCCTCCTCCCCCCGGCCAGGAACCTTCTGGCGCCTTCTGGGAGAGCCGAGAGCCTGAACTGCTATTTGGGTAACTCCGCCCCCTCCGCCTGCTCTGACCAATCAGAACCGAGGACTCCACCCCTCTAGCAAATTCTCCTTGGTTCTGGCTCTGGCTGGTATTGTCTAGGCAGGGACAGAGGGGGCGGAGGCGCAGCTTGGAGGGGCCGGTATGTGATGTCACAGCAGCGAGACCTGTTTTTAGGACTTCAGGAAAGTTCTCAGTTGTTCCCAGGGCTGGGAGGGACATCTGTGGGGCGGAGAAATTTCCACGGAGGAGAGGCTCAAATTAGTGTCATAATTACCGGTCGGGAGAAAGCCCCCTCTTTTGCTGACTTTAACTGTGCCCCAAGCTAGGCATCGGGTCCTGGAATGAAGGGCCTGGGCATCTCTAACGGTGTGGGCATCACCCTTTAGGATGGGACTGGGGGAAGACCGGAGAGGAGGGAGTTGTGGAGAGGAGGAGCAAAAGAGGACGTGAGGATGGGGGTGCAGAAGAGGGAGGAAGTGGGGGTGGGGCAAAGAAGAGGGGTGAGAGGGTAAGGACTGGGGTGCAGAAGAGGGAGGATGTGGGGGAGCAAAAAAAGGAGGTTGGGAAATGAGAAAGGGAGTACAGAAGAGGGAGATGAGGGGAGGGGAGCAAAAAAAGAGGGTGTGAAGTGAGGACAGGTGTGCAGAAGAGGGAGGAAGTGGGGGGGAAGCAAGAAAAGGGAATGAGAAGTAATGACTGGGGTGCAGAAGAGGGAGGACGTGGGGGAGTAAGAAAGGAGGGTGGGAAATGGGAGAGAGGGTACAGAAGAGGGAGGAGGGGAGGGGAGGAAAAAAAGGAGGGTGAGAAGTGAGGAAGGGAGTGCAGAAGTGGGGGTGCGGAGCAAAAAAGGAGTGTGGAAAGTGAGGACGGGGATCCAGACGAGAGAGGAGGTGAAGGGAGCAAAAAAGGAGAGTGGGCTGGAGAAGAGAAAAAATGGGGAGGGATGGGGTATTAGTCCAGCGATCTGTCACCAAGGAAACACAAGCGGGATGCTACTCAAATGTTAGGAGAAATGAAGCTGTGTTTCTTCCCGAAACTTGTCTTCGAAATTTTTTTTTTTTTATAATGTAAACGTAAGCTAGTGATGCTCAAAACCCTGTTACGTAGATGGCAGGTTCACGCTACTAACGCACAGAGGGAGGTGTGGTGAAATAGAGACTCGGGGAACAAGAGTTATGATTTTATTAGTAGAAATGACATTAAATAAGAGGCATTAACATTGCTTTTCTGCTGTTCTCTAAAGACCATGAGGCTTTTCCATCTGACTTGCAACTGAAATTTTCCATATGTGTTGTCTCAGGGATTAGAACGGTGAACTCTACCAGAAGAAGGGATGTCTTACTTTTCTTTCTGTATCACCAGCAGTTAATATAGTGCATGGGTGGGGAATCTTCAGTCTCAAGGCCTCAGGGGGCCCTCTAGGTCCTCAAATGCAGCCCTTCAACTGAATTCAAACATCGAATTTGTTCTGTGAAGTTTGGCTCAGTCAAAGGGCCTCACTTGAGGACCTAGAGGGCCCCCTGTGGCCTGGAGGCCAAAGGTTCCCCATCCCTAGTATAGTGTTTTGCACATAGTTAAGTTCTTCATTCATTCATTCATCACATTCTTGGCAATTCATAGAGTTGCAAGAACCCTGGGATGTTAAATGACTTGTGTAGTGTCACATAGCTAGTGTGTGTTGGAGGGAGAGCATGACCCCAGTTCTTCCTGGCTCTCTATCAACTACACCAAACTCAGATAGAAACAGGGGACACATAACAGTTCGTGAAGATTCCTGAAGGCCGCATATGTACTTAGTTTTTAAATGTAATGTCATCTTTATTGTATCTTATTTTGTTAACTATTTGCCAATTATATTTTAATCTAGTTTGGGCCGAACTGAGCAATCATATGCTAAATGTGACATCTCTGCATTATACTGTGTCACATCTCATATTAGTAGTATTACAGAGACAAAAAAAGGTGGCTACAAATATTTCTAGGAATTCTGATTCAAAGCCTGTTTTATATTAAAACTAGGTGATTCTAAATTGTGGACATTTCTCTTAATTCTAACAAGTAGAATGGGCATGAGTAAAACATATTCCAGTTTTGTGAAAATATAGTTTACAAATTGTATGCCCCACAATCTGCAAATTCTTTGAATCATGTCCAATTTGAGGCCTATACCTGAATGACATCAAAGAAAGGACACATAAGGAGGTCTCCTTAGGGTAGCAAAAAACTGGAGTGTAATGGACTGCTTATCTATTGACCAATGGCTAAAAAAAAATATGGTATAAAAATGCAATGGAATATTATTGTATCAGAAATAATAAGGAAACGGACAGCTTCTGAGTGAACTGGGGAGACCACTAGGAACTGATGATGACTGAAATGAGCACAACTAGAGAAAACTTTTTTACAAAAACATTATAAAGAAAACTACCTTTGAAAGTTGACAGAGCCCTGATGGCTGTAATGATAAACCACAATTCCTGAGGCCTGAAGATGAAATTTGCTCTCCTCCTCCTCCTCCTCCTCCTCCTCCTCCTCCTCCTCCTCCTCTTCCTGCCACTAGAGAGGTGACAGACATAAATAAAAGTGAGAATGAGGCCTAGGACTGATTCCACAGAGAAGAGTTCTCTTTTGGGTAAGGTGGCTGGGCTAGCATGTGGACTGTATATACTTCAAGTGGGGTGGGCTGTTTCGATTGACTCTGTTCTCCTGCCCCTTACGTAAGCAAAATACAATTCTTGTATTTTGTATTCATGTACTCATACATGAAACATATGTTTCAACTACTTTTTTTTTTCCTAGGGAGGATAAACTGATTTCTCAAGACTTCAAAAGCAAGTGCTAAGGATCCCCCCCACACACACCTCTTTTGCCTAGTATCAAAGCCGAGGGAGACATATCCATACGGCCCAAGGGATATTTAAAATGGAAACAAATTATTTCTGAGGCATGTGGCTGTAATTGACCTGTAGTACACATGCCCAGTTTTATGGCTTACTAACTATAGGCCCTCAGGCCTGTCATCCTCTTCTTCTTTCAGTTTCTTCATCTGTAAATTGAGAGTTCAAAGTATATACTATATAAGATGCCTTCCAATTCTGAATCCTTTTTTGTTGGATTTTATACTTGTAATTTTATAATTTCTTTTCAGTGGATTTGATCATCCACGTTTGTGGTTTTCTCGTGGTATGTTTTCCTGAGAATAGGAACTGAAAGATCGAAGGAAGCAATCCAGGTAACAGAGGGGAAGAAACAGATGTTATCTCTAGAATGTGTGGTGAGATTTTCTCTGACTTGCAGACTACTTGTCCCGTTCTGAACATAGATGTAAGCCCAGATGAAGAAAAATCAGGCCAGGACTGGGAACTGAGCAATTCATGATGAAGGAGGGGGGCAATTGCTTAGCATGCACCATCTTCCACTTGCAAAGAAGGGGCCGTGCTTTGGTCTGCTTTGGTTTAATAACATCCCAACCCTAGCACGGTTACCTACCCCCTCCAGGGGCTACATCATCTTCTCTTTGCCCCAGGGATGAAATCACATCTGATGTTTTTCACTCATAAAGGTATGGGTTATGACTTATTAATAAGGCTGGTGAGCCCTGCCCTCATGTCAAAGGTTGGGGGAATGTACTTGTGAAAATAGTCTGTGAATGAGGCTTGATGTGCTCATTGGTTTTGCTAAACTGTTATCATTCCCTCCCCACCTTTTTTAAATCTTTTTTGTTTTTGAAGTGATGGCTCTGTAGTTAAGAGAATGACATATTTGGAAATGGAGATGATGTAAAACCAAAATTAATCAATAATAATTGATTTTTAAACTCTAGGGTGTTTCTGTCCTTGATCTAATGATACTTAAATGCCAGCAGAGACAAACTACTAATTACTTTTCATAATTTATTGAAATTTTCTAAAGAAATACAACCATTTTTCTAATAAATTATTCAAACAGATAAATAAGAAAATATGCATATATTACAGCAGTTGAACAAAGACCCAAACAGACAATCTTTTGCTTGTCCTGACTAGAAGGGAAGAGTTGGAAGAAAAAGTCAAAAAGTCACTGACCCCCAGAGAGTGGGGCTGCTGAGAACAGAGCTTCTCAGTGATGGCATTTGGGGAAAGAGCAAAGTCCTGGGGCTTACTCCGGAGGTATGAGTACTATTTGCACCTGTTGTTCATTAGCTCACAATTTCCTTGCTAGCTAAAGTCATTTACTTAATCCACCTCTTCAATGGTGGGTCCAGGGGTGGGATTTGAATGCCGGGCCTGGGCCCCACAGCTGTTCCCTCCCTGTGAACCAGGTGCCTGGTAGAGCTGGGCAATGATGGGGTGGCACACCCTCTCCAGTTCCTTCTTCTGGTGTTCATACTCATCCTTCTCTGCCAGCTGGTTCACCTCCAACCAGGAGAGGACTTCCTGGCACTTTTCCAGCACCTTTCTCTTGTCTTCCTCCTTGATCTTGTCCTGAAGGCCATCCTCTTGCATAGCACCCTTCACATGGAAGGCGTAAGACTCCAGAGAATTCTTAGCGGCCACCCTCTCACGCTGAGCCTCATCCTCAGCCTTGTACTTCTCAGCATCCTGGACCATTCTCTCCACCTCCTCCTTGCTCAGCCGCCCCTTGTCATTGGTGATGGTAATCTTGTTGGCTTTGCCTGTGCTCTTGTCTGTGGCCGAGACGTTGAGAATGCCATTGGCATCGATGTCAAAGGTGACCTCAACCTGGGGGACCCCACGGGGTGCAGGGGGGATGCCCGACAGCTCAAAGCGACCCAGCAGGTTGTTGTCCCGAGTCATGGCCCGCTCCCCCTCGTACACCTGGATCAGGACACCCGGCTGGTTGTCTGAGTAAGTGGTGAAAGTCTGCGTCTGCTTGGTGGGGATGGTGGAGTTCCTCTTGATCAGAGTTGTCATCACCCCACCTGCTGTCTCGAGACCCAGGGACAGGGGGGTCACATCCAGGAGCAAGAGATCCTGTACTTTCTCTGACTTGTCTCCCATCAACACAGCTGCCTGAACTGCTGCTCCATAGGCCACAGCTTCATCAGGGTTAATGCTCTTGTTCAGCTCTTTGCCATTGAAGAAGTCCTGAAGCAGCTTCTGTACTTTAGGGATGCGGGTGGAGCCCCCGACCAGAACGATGTCATGGATCTGGGTCTTGTCCATCCTGGCATCCCGAAGGGCCTTCTCCACCGGCTCCAGGGTTCCCCGGAAGAGGTCTGAGCACAGCTCCTCAAAGCGAGCCCGAGTAATAGTGGTATAAAAGTCCGTACCCTCATACAAGGAATCAATCTCCAGGTTAGCCTGGGTGCTGGACGAGAGGGTCCGCTTTGCCCGCTCACAAGCTGTCCGCAGCCTCCTCACCGCCCGCTTGTTCTGGCTTATGTCCTTTTTGTATTTCCGCTTAAACTCTTCCACGAAGTGGTTCACCAGGCGGTTGTCAAAGTCCTCCCCACCCAGGTGGGTGTCCCCTGCTGTGGCTTTCACCTCAAAAATGCCATTATCGATGGTGAGGATGGACACATCAAAGGTCCCACCCCCCAGGTCAAAGATGAGCACGTTTCGTTCCCCCCTGCCTGACCTGTCCAGGCCGTAGGCAATGGCAGCTGCCGTGGGCTCATTGATGATCCTCAGGACATTGAGACCCGCTATGGCCCCAGCATCCTTGGTGGCCTGACGCTGGGAATCGTTGAAGTAAGCCGGCACGGTGATGACTGCATTGCTCACCGGGTGGCCCAGGTAGGCTTCAGCAGTCTCCTTCATCTTGCTCAGCACCATGGAGGAGATCTCCTCTGGGTAGAAGGACTTGCTTTCCCCTTTGTAGGACACCCGCACCTTGGGCTTCCCAGCCTCGCTCACCACCTGGAAAGGCCAATGCTTCATATCTGACTGGACCACCTGGTCCGAGAACTTGCGGCCGATCAGCCGCTTGGCATCAAAGACGGTGTTCTGGGGGTTCATGGCCACCTGGTTTTTGGCCGCATCCCCAATGAGCCTCTCAGTGTCCGTAAAGGCCACGTAGCTGGGGGTGGTACGATTGCCCTGGTCGTTGGCGATGATCTCCACCTTGCCATGCTGGAAGACACCCACACAGGAGTAGGTGGTGCCCAGGTCAATGCCGATGGCCGTTCCCTTGGGGGCAGACATGATCCCTGGAGGACTTCTTCCCTTCGTCTTCTCTGGGACTGGAGACGTGAAGCAGCGTCCGAAGGTCTAGGAGAAAAGGAGCTGGTTGAGGCGCTTGGCCCTGATGCCCTTGGTCTCTCTTGGCGGAGGACGCAGACGGGTTCGTAGTTCTGCAGCTGCTGCTCTCGCTCTAGGCGAATGCTCAGCCAGGCTATGCCAAGCTCAGCTCAGGTCTGGCCTTTTTATGCAGCTGCTCCAGACCCGCCTCCTCCCTCCTCCCCCCGGCCAGGAACCTTCTGGCGCCTTCTGGGAGAGCCGAGAGCCTGAACTGCTATTTGGGTAACTCCGCCCCCTCCGCCTGCTCTGACCAATCAGAACCGAGGACTCCACCCCTCTAGCAAATTCTCCTTGGTTCTGGCTCTGGCTGGTATTGTCTAGGCAGGGACAGAGGGGGCGGAGGCGCAGCTTGGAGGGGCCGGTATGTGATGTCACAGCAGCGAGACCTGTTTTTAGGACTTCAGGAAAGTTCTCAGTTGTTCCCAGGGGTGGGAGGGACATCTGTGGGGCGGAGAAATTTCCACGGAGGAGAGGCCCAAATTAGTGTCATAATTACCCGTCGGGAGAAATCCCCCTCTTTTGCTGACTTTAACTGTGCCCCAAGCTAGGCATCGGGTCCTGGAATGAAGGGCCTGGGCATCTCTAACGGTGTGGGCATCACCCTTTAGGATGGGACTGGGGGAAGACCGGAGAGGAGGGAGTTGTGGAGAGGAGGAGCAAAAGAGGACGTGAGGATGGGGGTGCAGAAGAGGGAGGAAGTGGGGGTGGGGCAAAGAAGAGGGGTGAGAGGTAAGGACTGGGGTGCGGAAGAGGGAGGATGTGGGGGAGCAAAAAAAGGAGGTTGGGAAATGAGAAAGGGAGTAGAGAAGAGGGAGATGAGGGGAGGGGAGCAAAAAAAGAGGGTGTGAAGTGAGGACAGGTGTGCAGAAGAGGGAGGAAGTGGGGGGGAAGCAAGAAAAGGGAATGAGAAGTAATGACTGGGGTGCAGAAGAGGGAGGACGTGGGGGAGTAAGAAAGGAGGGTGGGAAATGGGAGAGAGGGTACAGAAGAGGGAGGAGGGGAGGGGAGGAAAAAAAGGAGGGTGAGAAGTGAGGAAGGGAGTGCAGAAGTGGGGGTGCGGAGCAAAAAAGGAGTGTGGAAAGTGAGGACGGGGATCCAGACGAGAGAGGAGGTGAAGGGAGCAAAAAAGGAGAGTGGGCTGGAGAAGAGAAAAAATGGGGAGGGATGGGGTATTAGTCCAGCGATCTGTCACCAAGGAAACACAAGCGGGATGCTACTCAAATGTTAGGAGAAATGAAGCTGTGTTTCTTCCCGAAACTTGTCTTCGAAATTTTTTTTTTTTTATAATGTAAACGTAAGCTAGTGATGCTCAAAACCCTGTTACGTAGATGGCAGGTTCACGCTACTAACGCACAGAGGGAGGTGTGGTGAAATAGAGACTCGGGGAACAAGAGTTATGATTTTATTAGTAGAAATGACATTAAATAAGAGGCATTAACATTGCTTTTCTGCTGTTCTCTAAAGACCATGAGGCTTTTCCATCTGACTTGCAACTGAAATTTTCCATATGTGTTGTCTCAGGGATTAGAACGGTGAACTCTACCAGAAGAAGGGATGTCTTACTTTTCTTTCTGTATCACCAGCAGTTAATATAGTGCATGGGTGGGGAATCTTCAGTCTCAAGGCCTCAGGGGGCCCTCTAGGTCCTCAAATGCAGCCCTTCAACTGAATTCAAACATCGAATTTGTTCTGTGAAGTTTGGCTCAGTCAAAGGGCCTCACTTGAGGACCTAGAGGGCCCCCTGTGGCCTGGAGGCCAAAGGTTCCCCATCCCTAGTATAGTGTTTTGCACATAGTTAAGTTCTTCATTCATTCATTCATCACATTCTTGGCAATTCATAGAGTTGCAAGAACCCTGGGATGTTAAATGACTTGTGTAGTGTCACATAGCTAGTGTGTGTTGGAGGGAGAGCATGACCCCAGTTCTTCCTGGCTCTCTATCAACTACACCAAACTCAGATAGAAACAGGGGACACATAACAGTTCGTGAAGATTCCTGAAGGCCGCATATGTACTTAGTTTTTAAATGTAATGTCATCTTTATTGTATCTTATTTTGTTAACTATTTGCCAATTATATTTTAATCTAGTTTGGGCCGAACTGAGCAATCATATGCTAAATGTGACATCTCTGCATTATACTGTGTCACATCTCATATTAGTAGTATTACAGAGACAAAAAAAGGTGGCTACAAATATTTCTAGGAATTCTGATTCAAAGCCTGTTTTATATTAAAACTAGGTGATTCTAAATTGTGGACATTTCTCTTAATTCTAACAAGTAGAATGGGCATGAGTAAAACATATTCCAGTTTTGTGAAAATATAGTTTACAAATTGTATGCCCCACAATCTGCAAATTCTTTGAATCATGTCCAATTCGAGGCCTATACCTGAATGACATCAAAGAAAGGACACATAAGGAGGTCTCCTTAGGGTAGCAAAAAACTGGAGTGTAATGGACTGCTTATCTATTGACCAATGGCTAAAAAAAAATATGGTATAAAAATGCAATGGAATATTATTGTATCAGAAATAATAAGGAAACGGACAGCTTCTGAGTGAACTGGGGAGACCACTAGGAACTGATGATGAGTGAAATGAGCACAACTAGAGAAAACTTTTTTACAAAAACATTATAAAGAAAACTACCTTTGAAAGTTGACAGAGCCCTGATGGCTGTAATGATAAACCACAATTCCTGAGGCCTGAAGATGAAATTTGCTCTCCTCCTCCTCCTCCTCCTCCTCTTCCTGCCACTAGAGAGGTGACAGACATAAATAAAAGTGAGAATGAGGCCTAGGACTGATTCCACAGAGAAGAGTTCTGTTTTGGGTAAGGTAGCTGGGCTAGCATATGGACTGTATATACTTCAAGTGGGGTGGGCTGTTTCGATTGACTCTGTTCTCCTGCCCCTTACGTAAGCAAAATACAATTCTTGTATTTTGTATTCATGAACTCATACATGAAACATATGTTTCAACTACTTTTTTTTTTTCAAGGGAGGATAAACTGATTTCTCAAGACTTCAAAAGCAAGTGCTAAGGATCCCCCCCACACACACACCTCTTTTGCCTAGTATCAAAGCCGAGGGAGACATATCCATACGGCCCAAGGGATATTTAAAATGGAAACAAATTACTTCTGAGGCATGTGGCTGTAAGTGACCTGTAGTACACATTCCCAGTTTTATGGCTTACTAACTATAGGCTCTCAAGCCTGTCATCGTCTTCTCCTTATCTTCAGTTTCTTCATCTGTAAATTGAGAGTTCAAAGTATATACTATATAAGGTACCTTCCAATTCTGAATCCTTTTTTGTTGGATTTTTTTTTTTCTTTTTGCTGAGGAAGGCATTTTATTGCACTCCCCAAGAGAGAAAGAGAGTGTAATGCTTAGGGGAACACTCACACTGATGTAGCTGCAAGGGTAACCATTCCCTCCACTCCTGCTGGAGTCATGGTTAGTTTACAATCTTTGTTTTTTACATACTTTTCCTAGGTTATACAGTTTATATAAATATGATAATAAGGATACAGAAGCAAAAGTGAAGTTAATTAGATTTTCCTTGTCTTAGTTTAGGATTAAACTATATTCTTTTACTTCCCCTACTTTACCTCTTTAACATATGCAAATGATGCAAATCATTAGGCCTGGATTCTTGACCAAGACCAGAGCCTAGATAAGCTTGAACAGGTTCAAGTGGGTTTGGCCTCTCTAATTCCCCTGACTGCCTTCTCACAAAAAGTATGCACATGCATACAAGCCTCTGACCTCTCACCTGACCGACCTTGAGGCCTGGTCTCTGCTAAAGCTGGGGTGGGGGAGGGCAGGGAAGCACACCTTTAGTTCTGTGGAAACAAAACTCCTCCTCCCATTTCTTACAATTTCCCCCTCTTCTTTTATTCAAATTTTTGTTTCCACATTTTTAATATTCCCTTACTCTCTTTCTCATCTGAATTTTTCTCCTTAATCATCACCCCCTTAAATATCGGAAGGATTGATGGACGCATTGAAAAATCAAGGGGGGCAGTCCCCTTTGTAAATACAGATACAGAGACCCAAAAGAAAATGATAATGCAATTGTCCCTTTAAGATTTAAAAGTCTCTTCCCATAAGCTGTCTGGCAGGGAACATCAGTGAAGTCTTCTGGTCCTTGGTATTTGTTCCAGCCATCTCCAGCATCTTCTTCTTGCCTTCTTGTAGGAACCAGCTTTCTTTCCATTCTCCTACAAAAGTCACCTTGGCACAATTTTCTAATCCTTATACCCTGATCATTTTTACAAATTCAAAATTGGAACTTTGGCCAATTGCCATGTTTAAGAAATTTTACATCAGAACCCAGTTCCTCATACTTTACATTAACTCCCTACATACTTTACTTAACATACTTTACGTTAACATTTCCTCACCAGGAGGATAATATTTCACTAAGGAATTAACAGCAGACTCCAGCACCTACCTAAATACATTAGATAACCAATTCTTAACACAGTACATATATAAAACTTAGTCATGCCATGTTTCTTTGATGGCATGTACGAAATAAACCACAAGCCATTCTACTTTTAACATTACTAATTGTAACAAAGCTTTAGACAAGCATGATATTAACTAAATAACAAAATATCCTCACAAGCCCTTGACCTAATTGTCTCCATACCATTTCCAAGAAAAAAAACCTAACTTAACAGTCCTAGAGTAATCTAAGATGTTCCATAATCAATTATTTTAATAGATTTACAAAACCTTCTGATTATAGAAATTTGCCACCAAGAGAGTAGGGACTTAGAGTAAGGGGACCATATTTTCCCCAGCTTCCTGTCAACTCCAGGACGGGATTGCAGAAGAGCGAGGAAGTGGTGGGGCAAAAAAGCGGGGTGAGAAGGAAGGACTGTGGTGCAGAAGAGGGAGGACGTGGGGGAGCAAAAAAGGAGGGTGGGAAGTGAGGACGGGTGTGCAGAAGAGGGAGGAAGTGGCGAGGAGCAAGAAAGGGGAATGAGAAGTAACAACTGGGGTACAAAAGAGGGAGGACTTGGGGGAGCAAAAAAGGAGGGTGGGAAATGAGAAAGTAGGTACAGAAGAGGGACGAGATGGGAGCAAAAAAGGAGGATGAAAAGTGAGGAAGGTAGTGCAGAAATGGGGGTGCGGAGCAAAAAAGGACGGTGGGAAGTGAGGATGGGGGTTCAGAAGAGGGAGGAGATGAGGGGAGCAAAAAAGGAGGGTGGGCTGGAGAAGTGAAAAAATGGTGAGGCATTGGGCATTAGTCCAGAGATCTGTCACCAAGGAAACACCAGTAGGATGCTAGTCAAATGTTTGGGGAAATGAAGCGGAGTGTTTCTTCGCGAAACTTGTCTTCCAAATTTTTTTTTTATGAAACGTAACGTAATGATGCTCAAAACTCTGTTTCATAAAGAAATTTATCGTCGCGTGTTAACGCTATTAATGCACTGAGGCATGTATGGTGAAATAGAGTGTCGGGACAGACAAACTTGTCGCCGGCATTGGTGGTTCAGTGGTAGAATTCTCGCCTGCCACGCGGGAGGCCCGGGTTCGATTCCCGGCCAATGCAAAATGGTATTTTTTTTTTTCTAATTATAAGTAAGCCTTCATTATTCATTGAAAATTCCTTTTTGGTGTTTTGCGAACCTCGGGTCTGTAGTTAAGCCAGAGCTCCGGCTCAGTTTGAACGAATTTTTCCACCTCTCACCTGCCAAGGCACTCAGCCAAAGAGCCACGAGACAAACCCCGGGGCTCTTCAGGCCTTGCAGCCGGAAAGGCCCAACCAGCTCTGCTTCTGCTCTTGGGGTTCATCCGTGGCTTATCTTCTTGGATCCCAAGAGAAGAGAGCCCAGGGGACCCCGATTCCTTGATGGAATCCATGGGTGGAAAGCAAGCCTGCGTTTATAAAGAAGGGCATCCAGCCATCTGTGAATGATTGGGGCCTACGTTTTGGACATGGTCATACACGCTTAATAACCGTTGATTTATTGATTAACTATGCATATAGGGGTCTATTACTTGTTCTGTTTTCCGTTTGGAGGATAGGTGAATGCTTCTGAATGGAAAAGGAAATTGATTTTTTTACAAAATAAAATGCATAAATTAGTAAGTATAACCAATAATAAACATTAATAAAGTGCAGACCCCCTTTCCCAGCTCTACCCCAGCTCAAGCCCTGCAAGGACTTGGTTTGTTCTTACTAGAAAATGACATTGACCTATGGGCACCGTGGCCTATAACACTCGGTCCTAGAACACTGTGGCTTACTGACCACAGAATGGGACAATTAGATGCTTGGAAAACACCACGGAGATCCGTGAAGGGCTGAAGGCTTTTTATGGGGAAATGAAAAAGCAACTTGCGACTCCCCGTCGGGGAATCGAACCCCGGTCTCCCGCGTGACAGGCGGGGATACTCACCACTATACTAACGAGGAGCACGTTACCGACTGTTTTACTACTTTCCCCAAGTAAACTTTAAGGCTTTTTGGCATTAGTTTTACGTTTCTAATAAATATCTACTGGATTTATGTTAATGTTTTATTGGTCTGCCTTGCTCCTACATTAAAAATATTTACCTATTACTCTCACTTTTATGCGAGATCTTGCAAAGAAATGTAATACATTTGTATCGTATTGATGATACATTGTGTACAATGTAATGTTGACGTTTGACTTCATCTTAAAGTTGCATGCGGCACTTCGCACATGTCGAGCCCCACCTCTCTAGTGAAATAAAATGAACAAACCTGTTTTCCCTTCCACCCCTAAAATAAAGTACTAACCCCAAGTTACCTTCAAAGAAGTAAAACTCATAGTTCTGCGGGGAAATAGTATAGTGAGTATCCTTTTCGACCGCTAAGTATTCTAGAACGAAGACAATCAGGACGGGACGCTCCGTTGAGTAATGAGCCTTGCCCAAGGGATAATGAGAGACTAGTTAGGGAAACATTTTTTTTTTTCATAAACCCAGTCCTGTAGATTAAAAACTTTAAAAATTCTTTCCCTGACCGGGAATCGAACCCGGGCCGCGGCGGTGAGAGCGCCGAATCCTAACCACTAGACCACCAGGGAGGAGGCGAATTTCTATTCCTCCTGTTCCTCCATAATTGTTGTTAAAAAGACGTAATCTTTCGGTGTATCCAAATTACGGGAGGTTCTTTGCTTCCTGCTCCCAGAGAAGTTGTTGCCTGGAATCTTCATTGCGCCTGCGCCATACGCTACCCTACCCCTTGCCGACGCGGCTGGCCAAGTGAATATCTCTACAAGTTCCAAACCCACTTTCCCACCTCTTAGAGCTGGGAATGAGCTACGAGGGAACTTAGACCCCCTCAGAGGGAGGAGACTATGATGCTAGATGAGGGTGCAAGCAAAGACTCTACAGGTGGACCTAGAGAGAGGGAGGAGTAACGGGCATCAGTCCAGATTGGTTCGTCCTTCGATTGAAAACAAAAGGGAGGTTCCAGCGGCCTCCAGATACCCTGTGGTGGTCGCCGTTTAAAAGATAAATAAAAATTATTTTAATGATTTATTCCCCCCACCAAAAGCTGAATTGCGTTGGCCGGGAATCGAACCCGGGTCAACTGCTTGGAAGGCAGCTATGCTAACCACTATACCACCAACGCAGCTGGGCTTAAGGCCTTTCATCATTCTATATCAAACTCATCCTGAAAAACGTCACTTCCTGTTTTTAGTCCCGGTTTTTCTGAGATTTACAGATTTCAACAGTTCCCGGAAAATAAGAGATTGTGTCCTAGCTGCTCTAAGAAGCTGAGAGGCCTCCTGTCTTTGTCTCTACCCAACTTCTGAAGAATGAGACAGTTGGACCTGGTACCTGTCCAGCCACCGCAGTCTACATTTGCAAAATTTTCGTTGATTCGAATTAGTTCCTTTTAATTTGAGCTTTATGAAATATTCGCATTTTTTTTTAAATGAACGGAAGAAGGAACTGCCTTATCCTTAAAGATAATGACAGAAAGGACAAGCAGTTAAGGTGAAAGTGATGAAGATGTCGGTTTCACGTTGGTAAGTTTCAGTGTATGCCTTTATTTGGAAGTTGAATGAATAAAGCCAAATAGCAAACTGTATTTGTCTCCTAATTAGTGAGCCACTAATAATAATAAAACTATCGACTCACATCAAAGCAAGATTGAGTAGAAATACAAAATACCAACGCACATCCAAAAGCTTTAAAACATAGTCAACTAGCATTTATTAAGGGCTTACTATGCGTCAGGCACTGCTTTAAGCACTGGGTACACAGAGAAAGTCCCTTCTCTCAAGAAACTCAGTCTAATGGGAGAGAAAACATGTCAACATAAACCACACTCTTTGCTTGAGATAAGATACAAACTTTTATCTTCTCACGAAAAATCCGTGGGATATCCCATGACAATTATATGTGTGTATATGTGTACGTATATATAATTACATATGTATGAGTTATTTAGGAGATCTATTTAAGGACCAATGAAGCAATGATAACCCACCTATATAAAAGTGGGTTATCATTGCTTCATTGGTCCTTAAATAGATCCCTTAAGTAACTCATATATATACACATCTGGACAGATTAATATGGTGCTAGTTGGGCCAAGCAGGTCACTTGGCTGCTCAGTTAGCTCTCCTCTGCAGACTACCTGATCCAACCTGGAAACATATTGACTTGTCCAGTGGAGATGCTGTGCCCTACAAAAAAGAAGCCCAGCCAATCGGAGGGCTCTGCCAGCCACAGTTTTCTGGAAGAAGAGTATTTCAGCCTAGCAGCAGAGCAAAGCCAGGGAACATTAGCTTTGCCACACTCTGAGAGGAGCAATTCTTGTTTTGGGGGACTTCACCCATTAGTCAGAATGAGAGCTGGGAAGGTGAGCCCAGTGCCCATATGTATCCATTCAAAAAATCTAAAGGCTGATAGCCCCAGATTTTTGCAGATTACCTGAAGACCCCAATAGCAGTTTGACACGATAACTCTAATAGTAGTTTGGGGATATTTGGGGGTGAGGATTGGTTGTGGTAGAATGTGTTTGGGCTATAGATTTAAACTTCAGCTCCACATTGCAAACAAAATAATTTGTGTAACAGAACTTTTCAGAGGCACAGAGAGTAACTCTGACTTTCTCTCTCCTACGTAGAAAAGTTTAAAATTAGTTTAATCTAAATTAATAAAATTGTTTCTGGCAGGCAGGTGCCTAAAACACAGTGTTTTATTTCTTTTTCTTTCGTAGAAAGTTTGAAGTTAAATTCTTCATAGACTTTAATAATGAGGCTATGATAATTCACAAGGTAAGCTCTTGGCCAAAAATGCATGGCCTAAGTTCATATTTAAATTTTAAACAATATGTAGGTAGTCCTGAATGTAAGAAACATTTCTGTTAGCTGGCCTAAGAGATTCCCACTGAGAAACATGACATATAACTCTAATTTTTATGTGTTTTCATCATATATGACCTAGGCCCCATTGAGCATATGACCAGTTTCTCAGTTTGCACAGCAGATGGCGACCAGCTTGTTTTACTGTCAGTTTAGAAACCATTCAACTATGGACCTCCCCAGTCTGGTAGTTTTATGATCTTTGCCAACTTCAGAATTAAAGGATTTTGGAGAAATTCAAAACTACTCCCTTCTTCTTAACTCAATAGCTCTTAGTTGGTGAATTACATCACGATTAATGCATGTTAAATATGTGTTTAAATTACAAATGTACTCACTCCTTAGTTGGTCCATGATCTCATCTATGTGGGCAATCCCTCCACTAGTGCAAATTGAAACTCCTCACCATCTCATCCTGTGGATTCTTATTTGTACCCTCAAATAACTTTCCCCAGGTCTTTCAACATTCTGTTGACAGGTACTCAATTCGTCCATGTATTATCTCCCACTCTCCCCTTATAATTGGTTTATTATCTATTTTTTCCAGTTATGCCTATCCTAAATCTTTCTTAAGTCCATTCTTGTGTGAAAGTAATCATTGGTAATATATTATAGCTACAAACCACTATGTGTCTCATGGATGTACACTATGTTAAATGTCCCTAGCTCAGATGATAAGAATCAGGTCAGTTCAGGACAAAGCTATTAAAAATACAGGTGTAGTGAGGGGCTGGCACATACACAAACCCCATTTCTTTGCTAAAATGGGATCTCCTGGACAAATGATGGGGTGCTACTTCCAGCTGAATTGTGATGCTCTGTGATGGAAGTCCCTTGGTTACATCCTCCAGTGGGTAGACATTCTGTAGCCTTTTTCCATTGGCTGCATAGCTGGAACTTTGGACGTCTGAGTCAACTCTGGACATTTTGGATGCATGAAAATCAGAGAGAAGTAAAAGAATTCCTGCCTTCACTCATGGCATCTGGTGAGACTGTGAGGTAAAGGGGAGGGTCTCAGGGTCTCATCCCCCACTCTGAGGCCACAAGCCTCCTGACAAAACATCAACTCCTAAGCCTTTTTGTTCAATGTTTTACATGATAGCTGTGGAAAGTGGAATCCCTCAGCCTCAGCCTGTGAGCATCAAGGGCTGAGAAAGCGAGACTTCTGAGAGTCAGAGTCCGGGCTGATGCCCTGAGGAGCAAGGAGCAATCTTTGGGACTGATCGTTGAGACACCAAGGTAGAGACTTATTTGGCAGTGATGCTGCTTTTAGACATGAACTTGGTGGGCCCAGTGCTATGTAGGAACTACACTGTACTAATGATATCTAATAATAGCTAACATTTCAATTTGCAAAGTGCTTTTCCATTATTCTCTCATTTGATCATCACAACAGCCCTGGAAGATAGGTGTTATTCTTATTCTCATTTTAGAGACAAGAAAACTGAGGCAGATAGAGGTTAAGTGACTCCCCCAGTGTCACACAGCCAGCCAGTGTCTGAAGACAAATTTGAACTCAGATCTTCCTCCTTTGATTCTAAGAGTAGGCCTCCATCCATTGCACCACCTAGCTGCCTCTAGACAATAATAGAGTCACTGAAGTTTTTTGAGTGGGGTAGTGACATGGTCCGATCTTTAAAAAATTATTTTAGCAGTTTTATGAAGAATTGCTTGGTGAAAGGGGAGGCTGGGAAACCAATAAAAAAGACTGTTGCAATAGCTCCAGCAGGAAGTGTTGGGGTGGGGAGGTCTGATCAAAGGTGGGAGAGTGGAGAAAAAGAAGGAAAGAAGGTTAGAGGTATGTGGAGGAGAGAGGAAAAAACAGGACTTGGAGAGTAATTGGACGGAGATGGTGACGGAGAGGGGAGAGTCAAGCATGATGGGGCTCATACCTGGCAAACAGAAGGATGATAGTGCCCTCCACAGAAATAGGAAAGTTGAGGGAGGGGTGGTTTATCATAAATCAAATGACATAATATTTGCAAAGCACTTAGCCCAGGGCTCACTATTCTGGTTAAGATTGCATTGATCAATTACAGAACTCACTGTTGCAGGATTTTGTAGGGTTATTTATCTGCAAATAAAGCAACCCCATGAAGACTCTCCATATTGACAATACAATACACAGTGTATAACAAAGTGGATTTCTATAGTGTAAAACCAAGGACTCTTACCAATAGGCTATAGAGCAATCCATGTGATTAATCAAACCTGAAATTTACAAATTAAAAATCAAAATCCATAATCTACATATAATGTACAAATGTTTAGTATATGTCCCACATTATATATTGCGTAGCACATATTACATATACTAGATGGTGCAGTGAATAGATTGCTGGGGCTGAAGTCAGAAAGATTCATCTTCCTGAGTTCAGATCTGGCCTCTGACATTTACTAGCTGTATGACCTCAGGCAAGTCATTTAACCAACCTCTGCCTCGGTTTCCTCACCTGTAAAATGGGAGATGATAGCACTTACCTTGTAGAGTTGCTGTAATGATCGAGTAAGATTGGGGCAGCTAGGTGGCACCAGCCCTGGAGTCAGGAGGACTTGAGTTCAAAAATCTGGCCTCAGACACTTGACAGACTAGCTGTGTGACCTTGGGCAAGTCACTTAACTCCACTTGCCCTGCCTTCCACCCTCCAAAAAAATAAGATAATACTTGTGGAGCACTTCAGTACAAAGCCAGGCAAAGTTTTTATATAAACATTAGCTATTGTTCTTTTTCCACTAAACTTTCCACTAAATTAGCAGAGAAGTAATTAGAGCTCCTCCTATCTGTTCAGGACAACAGGAGTGATATCCTAAGTCTTTTGAGCCAATCAAGTGTGAAGGAAGGTTTTAATACCTTTTAAGGACAATCTAGCCTAATTTGTATGGGGCAGGGGGTTAGGTTATTGCTTTTGCCACAACAAAGACCTTCAGAATCTGCCCTTAGTTTATTTCTTTAACCAAACGTTCTGCCAATACCCTCCACTCCCTCAAAAGAATTTAGTCAGTGCTGCTGGCCACTCAAGGAAAGGTAAAGATTTCAGTAAGAACAAATAAGATTGTACTTTTGTAAGAGATTAGGTGTGCTCAGTGCTGGATGGTAATGAGACAACGATCATTCCAATGTTATAGCCTTAACAAGTTGAAGCTGGTTTTTCTAACAAGACGATGAAGTCAAAAGGAGTGGGGGAGAATCCTTTGGAAAGATGAGCAATTTCATTATTCGCCGTGTTTATTGTGTGGTTATCCTGTGTTCATATGACTGTTAGAAATACACTTGACACTGAACTTCAGGTATCAAGGGCAATTTATTATTATTGAGGAATTCAAAGGAATTAGTAAACGTTCCTGGCCAGGAGTGGACTCCACCCTTCTCTAGGAAGGGGGAGTGGAGTGTACAGGAGTGAGACCAACTTTATTCTGTTAGACTGACAAAGATTGATGCACTATCAGCTCAGTACCTCCCTTCAGAGAACGGATTGGTCCGCTCCCTTCTAGGTCACAATGTTCCCTATATGCCCCCAACATGCAACTCCTTGGAATGTTCCCCACTCCTCAACATATGTCCCATGTTCAAAAATGGCAGAAAACTCCTCCCTGTGGGTGTGTGAGGTAATATTCAATTAGCCAGTTAAGCATGCGTGGACCCAGTTTTCTCTTCAACCCTGACCCTTATCTGGCCAGTTTAGACCAGTTTTGCCTATATCCGGAAACTTCGGTTTCTGCAAAACCACAAACTCTATTTGCATTGGCTGGGGACCCTCATCCTGGTTAATTTTTACTCCTTTGTTCAAGCTGACATTTCATTAATTATTCTGTGGAACTTAATTAACTCTTCTGTGGAAACCTAACTTCCCCTAACTTTTACCCATTTCTCACATGACCAGGCCTGGATTGTTTTTTGATGCTGTAATTTTTAGCTGAATTTCAAATAACCTTTCTGAGAAAGGGGGTAAAAAAAAAATTCCCCCAATGGTCAGGTCCTCAAAGCCACATAAAAAAGAGAACTGGGCAAATTATTTATAATGTGGGGGGAGTGGGAAATTGGAATTAGTCATGGTCCCTCAGAAAGCAATCAGAGACGTGCAACCAAGGCCTATGGAATAATGTGCACATTTTGTAGCTTGCCAAGGAAAAAGACTGCCAGTAGCTTCCCTTCCATGGAATCTCTGCCTCCCAGCCAATGAACCATTGCCAGTTGTCTTGACTCATGTCTTGCCTCTGGACTCTGATGACTTTGCACGGAAATGGCTCCCTTAAATCCAATTCCCTTGCAAGTCAAGACACCACCCTCCTGATGTCATTGGTCCTCTTCAAGAATGAAGGACAAACAATAACTACAGCCTCATAGCTTGGCTTCAGGGGGAATTTGCCTAAGACATATATGTCTGTGCATAACATTAGCCGTCCAATACAAATGATTTTCATGGAATTTTGGCCTATTGGCCCATTTTCTGGTTTTAAAAGGGTTAATTTTTTTCTCTTATGAGTTTTAATTGTGAAATAAAGAATGAACCATATGAAGGGTTCATTTTATAAATCAAACCCTCATATATTTCTTTTAAGCTCGATGGTAGTGTTCATATAAAATACAAGGTCTGGATACAAAAGCAGTCAAGATATGGAGGACTTAAATTCTCTGAAGTTTTGGGTATGGGTTCCTAATTTGATGTTCTATTGTTCACCATCTCAACTAGTTAATAAATCACATTAAGATCTGTCTTGTAAAAAAGGATTATAGCAGAAACACTCAGGAACCTCTGCAAGTTACCAGCCCTTCCTAAAAGAGCTGCCATCAACTGATTCCTTCTCCAGAGTGGGACCATGGGAAGTTGTTTTCAGGGACCATAGGAGTACCTGAGACATCTGAAAGTCCACCAGAGATTAAATGGACATTGGGAATTAGCTACTAGGTACAAAGGCGCTTGACCCCTGTATTTCCTGGAGGATATGTAACTTTTTCCAAGTGCTTTCCACTCCTTATTTGGACTCTCAGAACAAGTCCATGCTGCTCTGTATTGTCTGCAAAAATGCTGCATCCCATGATAAAAATGATATTTTTGCCTGCAAGAACCATCTCAACCCTTTCCCCCCTTGTTGTTAGCCTTGTACCTCAGTAGAGGATTGCCCTATCTGGTACTTTGCATGGCCAGTAGAGGACTTCCCTCTATGTGTCTCTAGGCCTTATCATTCCCTAAAAGATATGTCTTTTTTTTGAGATATGTCTTTTAAGGATTAAAGTGGGGAAATCGTTTTTATTATTTACTCAATTTAATCGGTATTTACTCAGTTCATTGTGATTTAATGGGTTTCAGCGATTGTATTAGTGGGTTAAGTAGAATAGACTTAAATTTGATTTAGATATGGTTTGTTAATGTTGTAAGAATAAGTTATGATTAACTTACTATTGCTTATATTTGATTTATAGGATAGATTTATATTTTATTAGTTAGGTCTGTTATAAAGATTCATATTAACTTGTATTAGGAATTTGCTGTGTTAGCACTACTCCCTCCCCACTCCTAAGAGGACTGTGCTTTAAAAAAACCACAACTTCCTTGTTCTTCCTTGCTCTCTAGGTGTGAATATTCTGAACAGCCTGTAGAAAGCCCCTGAATAATGCTGATAAAGGCTGACCAAGTACTAGTGGTTGATGGGCATCTCCTTTAGCTAATCATAGGAGTTCTCCCCTGCTTCTGAAGATGTCCAATCATGACTTGTAATGAATGCATCATTAGTGACCTCCTAAGGTCTATAAACTCTCCTTAGTTATGAGCTGAGGGATCCTTGACCATGAAGAAGGTCTTGGATCCTATTGCTCAGGGACCACTGGTCTCCCTAAAAAATGATTTTACTGGAAGCTCTGCCTCAGTTTCCTTTTGTTGCAGATTGTATTTTTGTGGCTCACAAAAGTAATGTAGCAATAACAGGCACCTAGAACCATGGCTCTGATTCATTTGAAATATGATGACAACACCTATAGAGACCTACAGTTTAAGACAGAGGATATTCACTATTGATTAGAGAAATGCAAATTAAAACAACTCTGAGGTAGCACCTCACATGTATCAGAGTGGCTAATATGATTAAAAAAAAAAGGAAAATGTTAGCTGTTGGAAGGGATGTGGGAAAACTGGGACATTAATGCACTGTTGGTGGAGTTGTGTACTAATCCAACCATTCTGGAGAGCAATTCGTAACTACAGCCAAAGGGCTATAAAACTTTGATCTAGCAATACCACTGCTAGGTCTATATCCTAAAGACATCCCAAAAAAGGGGAAAAGACCTACTTGTACAAAAATATTTATAGCAGCTCTTTTTGTGGTGGCTAAAATTTGGAAATCAAAGGGATGCCCATCAATTGGGGAATAGCTAAAGAAGCTGTGGTATTGTGGTATATGATTGTGATGGAATATTATTGCACTATAAAAAAATGACAAGTAGGATGCTTTCAGAAAAACCTGGAAAGACTTATGTGAATTGGTGCATAGTGAAATTTATAGAACCAGGAGAATATTGTACACAGCAAGAACAGTATTGTTTGATAAAGAACTGTGAATGATGAAACACACTATGTGCTTCCAGAGAAAGAACTGATACTGTTGACTACAGACTGAAGCATGCTATTTTTACTTTCACTTTTTTCTTTTGAGTCTTTTTGTACAAAATAACTAATATGGAAATGTTATACACAATTGCACCATGTATAACCTAAGTATGATTGCTTACCATCTCAGGGAGGGGAAAGGGGGAGGGGAAAGAGGGAGAGAGCGAAGGATAGAATTGGGAACTCAAAACTTGAAATAAATATATTTTTTTAAAAGACTGAGGATGTTTAAGAAGAGAGTTTACAAGTTAAAGCATATATTACAATTATTAGACAAATGAAATACAGCATCAAAGGTCTTTTCTTCAATGCTGGTTGATGTGGTCAGCAGCAAAACAGGCCTCAGGGGGTTTAAATTCTGCTGGTCCATTGAAAGTTCTCTAATGTAAAAGTCCAAAAGTCCGATTTGTACTTCAGCCTCTGGCTGTGAAGGTAGGAAGTAACAGGAACAAGCCAAATCCTCAGAAGGGGATGTGTGGGATGGATTTTACGAATCCAAAAATTAACAACAGAGGCATCTCAAGGTGAAAGTAGAAAGGAAAATTTATTACGATCCTGCAGGAAAGGGCAACCCGGACATCGAGAGGACTGGGGATCCTCTCAGTGTCAGAGCGCGCTGGACACAGAAAATTGGGGTGTTTATATAGGTCCCTAACCGCAATTCCCCCTCCCAACCTCCTTCCTCTCAGCTTGCAGACGTAAGCTTTGAGGGTACAATCTAGACGCGATAAATCTACCCAGGGACAATGGCAAGGAACAAACAGTATGGTTATTTTTTTACAAGCAGGTGACAGTCATAAACTTCCCACCATTCTTGTTTCATTCTACTATCAATCTCAAGGTAGTAAATCTGTCTTAATAACAATGACAATGACGATTAAACAAACAGTTCGGTTATCGGTGACAGGCAGGAATTAGTTGTTAGTTACCTCATCTTCACATCTGTGGCTATGGCGGATATCCCCAGTATCCTTACACCTTGTCTCCCATCATTCTTATACCTAACTAATCTTGCACATCTATATTGCACCTGGCTTTTCGGCTTTTCATCCATTCTTCCCCAAACTGAGGTTCTCTTATCTTGGGGTCAATGTACAGGGGGTGAGTATCCTGTGTCTTATCCTTATCCTCAGAGAATTTTATGGTTGCTGACTTATTCACCTCAACCCTTCTTTCTTTCAGGCCTCTCGCCATTAGGTAAATACACAGGACCTGTTCTTAACCTCGGGGGCCTTATGGTCACTAGCTAGGCTTGTGGAAAGGAAAATATCTAAGTAGAGAAATGGGACTCACTATCCTACTTATTTCTATTTATCTAATTTGTTCCCTTTTATGAGAGGTCTTCACTCGTCCCATACAGGGAAATATCCTCAAAGTAAGGTTTCTAAGTCATTATTCCACTCTCTGTCTGTCTGCATGTTACATGTGTTAGGTAAGTTTAATTCTTATGGCAATTTAATCTTTTTGCAACTAAACATAACAAAAGTTTTCTTCTGTGAATAACCCTATTGGCAGCTCATGTAGTCAGTAAGGTTTGGCCATTTTGTTCAGGTTAGAATGAATGAACTTTGAGGTGGTGTATTGGCAATCAAGATGGGCTCTTAGCACTTATTCAATCAAGTGCCCTTGAAGAGTTTGGCCTTTGTTTCCTTGATTGAATTAGGAGTCCTTGATGACCTCCTTCCCCCAGAGGGAAAGCCTAATTTACATGGGTTTGAGTGATATGTTTGTGACATCAGAAGCTTTTAGACCACGTGGGTTTAAGTCGAATTTTTGTGACGCTTTTAGGTCATGTGGGTGAGTCGCATGTGTGACTTACCTTTGACTCTGAACAAGATATATAAACCCAGAGGCTGGCTTTCTCTTTTGGAGCTCTGAGCCACAGCAGGAGTGGCATGTGACTCTGGGCCAGCCATTGTTATGAGCTTTCTGGCTTTGGAGAAAACTCAGATGTTGATGCTTCTCTTTTAACTGTATATCATGACTTTGTTGGACGGAAATCTGTCTGTTGATTCATGTTCATTTGCTCTGTTTGCATTTGCTCTGAAGCTCAGGGTGCTGGCTTTTCCCCCTGAGCTGAGTGAATGATATTTGTATGTTGGATTAAAGTAAGATTGTTAACCCCTTAACATTTCTTTCCTTAGTAAAGCAGATCAAAAGAACCTGTGTTTGCAGCTTTCTGTGTGCTGGTTGTTGGTGGGTCTTACACCTGTACAGCAGCCGCTAGCAGATTGTGGCAACAGTTGGCCAGTCTGTCCTGCTGCTCCCTTGAAAAACTATCAATAGAGAGTCTCTCAGGGGGGATCTCTCACCCAGGCTGGAAGTATTAAAGCCTGGCAACTACTCGTAGGTCACATCCAATACTCTGGCAACTTTAGATGGGCTTCATTCCGAGTAAAGCTTGCCAGTAAAAGTTTAGTCAAATGAGTAAATTGAAGATAGACTTTACAGTGACCAGACTGAGGCATAGATTTGAAATGAACACGCAGATGTTCAAATTGGTTGAATGTGTGACAAATTGGACATGAAGCATAAATAGTACGTTCTGGAGCTTTTATACCTACAGTGAAGTCCTGACAGTCTACTCAAAACCTCTAGGAAATTCTTGGCACTGTAAATCTTAAATACAGTTTCAATTGTTACCAAACTATAACTGTGATAATTCCTTTTTAGGAAGAGACACAATTTTATAATTCTCATGTTCTCTGATGGACTTATCGCTACACACAAATATGTGGACTTATCACTATATGCAAATGTGCAATTTTCCAGAGATTGACTGGGAGAGGATCCAGTTCCTTGAACTGTAGTACTTGGGTCCTAAATGCTGTTTGGGGAGGAGGGGAGCTGATAAGATCTTATGACCTCATCATTAACAGTGATAGTATTGTTATTAAAATATAGCCCATTGAATATTTAACAGTTTTTATACAATTTCACTCTTCTAGCAGTCTAATTCCTAAGATATAAAACTTATGTTAGTCAAATGATAGCAACCTAGCCAATTTGAAAGTAACCATTTATTCCAATATGAGTGGCTTTTAATCTCACAGTCTACAAGTTTTGGAAAAGAATTACTGCTGGATACAGTTTATTAAAGATACAACAAAAATCTGCATGGCAAATTGCAAGCATTGGTGCTTTACAACAACCCTGGGGGTAGATGCTACTAATTACTCATGGAGATCAGGAAACAGAGGTGACAAAGAACTTGTCACGTCATCTCTGTTTCCCAGTCTAAAGGACAGTCAGTTGGACCACAGTGAGAGCTGGAGAGCTGATAGCTGGAGGACTTGTGTCTGCACAGAAGGCTCTAAGGTGTTTTGTCTCACTCTGACATAGTGTGACCTTACTAACTCAAACTGCAGTCCCTTACAGGACTAAGAGCCTTTGACTTTCCCCAGAAAGAAAGCCTAGGGAAGGTAAAGAGAACAATAGCTAACAATAACATAATGCTAGGCATGTTATAGTTATGTATTTATGCAACACCCCTGAGAGTTGGGTGTTAGGAGAGAGAAGGCCCCAAAATCAGGCAGTGAGTTTTGATTGTCACCTTTAAGTTGCTCTTAGCTACTTTAAGAGAGGCAAAGAATGATTTCACATTTTCCCAAGGCATTACTAACCTTTGTAGTTTTAACACTGAGGGGGTGGAAGACAACTCCTGATAATATCACATTCTCACCCCTAATGTTGAAGTCTAGAAACAAGGCAGGAAAAGGTTTCTTAGGGGTTTTTATTTAAAGCCTACTCATTTTTTTTACGTTTAATTTTTTATTTTATTTTTTTCTCAATTACATGTAAGGAAAAATTAACATTCTTTTTTAAAATTTTGAGTTCTATTTCCTTCCTTTCCTCTCCTCCCTCCTTGAGAAGGCAAGCAATATTATATAAATTATACTTATGCAGTCATGCAAAACATTTCCATATTAGCCATGTTGCAAAAGAACACCCATCCCCAACCCCACCCCCCAAAGAATAATAAACAACATGCTTCAATCGGCATTCAGGCTCCATCAGTTCTTTCTCTGGAGTGGAGAGCATTTTTTTTTATCATAGGTCCTTTGGAATTGTCTTGGATCATTGTATTGCTGAGAACAGTTAAATCATTCAGTTGACCATCACACTGTACTGTAAAGCCTACTAACTTTGGTGTTATACCCCGTCTCTTTCATTTTATTAAGTTTGCATAAGTTGTATGGTAGTCAATTGCAATGCTATTATTAATGAAATACACTGGGATTTTTGTTTGTTTGGGTTTCTTGCTGTTGACACAAATGCTGCTTCAAAATAAATTCTGAGAGGAGAAAAAAGCCTCCCTCCCTTTGATAATAGGATTTTCTCGAATTCTGATTCTGTAGCTAAAGCTGTAACGGCTGAGGAATTTGGTGTTGAGTAAAAGAGGCTTTAAGCTGCTCCTTCATTTAATCTGGCTTTTAAAACTTCCCAAAACTGGTTATCTTCAACACCCTCTATTCACACTGTTAGTATAAACAAACTGCACTTTCTTAAGCTTTAAATCTTAACAAGTTGCCTGTTTCTTTCAAATTCCACGTCTCTTTCTTTCTTCTACTTGCTTAACACATTCTCTGAAATGAAACTATCTACTTCCAAGTTGTTCTATATGTATAGTCAGGAAAGAGAGCCATGGGACAGCTGCCAAGGACTAGCTGGCAGGTTGGCAGGCTGGCAGCTTGCGGTACCAAAGCAAACGCACCTCCCCGCCAAAGCCTATGGAGCTGGATAAAATTTCAAGGACGTTTTAAAGTGAAAGCGAGCCCACAGCACACTCTCAGGAGTCAAAACATTTATAAAGATACCTTTAAATGGCAATTTGAAAATATTTCATTGGTAAGTTGCAGGACAGTTGCCCCTACACCCCCCAAATCGTTTTCTAAGTTGTTCAATCCAGGGGATTGATTCTAAATGGCCGAATAGCTTGGCCTTTCGTAGTCACCCAGACCCCAGAGACCTGTTTTTTCCCAAACTGTCACGTCGGTTCTATTATACTCGGAGTCGTAGGAGACAAGGTGGCGGACGAAAAAAGGAGACGGGTCTTGCCTCGACTGGAATTAGAGCGGTCCGGATCAACCTCAAAGGCGGTAGGCAAGTGAGACAAAACCTGAGGTCTGTGTCGCCTTTAACCTCGTAGGGAGGAGTCTGTTCTCTCAGGTTAAACTGCAAACAGGAAAAGAACTTCTGGATGAGAGGAAAGAGCAAAGACTGGCTTCACAGGGATGCTATGTGTTTTACAGGGATAGAGCTGTGTTAAAATGCTCTGCCGCACTCCAATGGATAGTTAGGTATATGTCTATAACCTATTTATAACGCACCCTTTAACGATCCTCCGAGGATTTTGGTATGTTGTGTTTAAACAATTTAATACTATAAATGTTTCCCAAGTAAAATTCCTCCTACCTATCTTGCTTGAAAAGGACCTGAATCTTCTTTAATTCTCTCAACACTCCAAAAGTCCCGTCAAACCCCTAATTGGAAGCTCTTGTATCTAATAAATAATTAATAAACAATTATACAAGGTGTTATCAACATTAAGTGCTACCTGTGGTTCACCAGTAAAAGAGGTGAAGACCCACATTTATCCGTGGTTCCTAGCCTTCCACTCTTCTTAGCATTATACCGCTGCCTTTTGATCCTTTCTCTTAAATCATGCTTCCTTCTGACCCTACATTGACCAAAGAGACGGCCCTTTTGATGACAAAAAGAACATCTGCAATCATCCGAGAGCTTCTGAACAGAAGTGAGGACCGGAATAGTCTGCGTTCTTGTTTCCACTCCTTTGTTTCTTTCTTCATGGACATACTGGGCGATGTTTTTTCTTAGCTCATCTATGTCATTTTTAGACCAAGTAGGGCACTTAATCTCGGGTTGGGAATGATTAACAAAGGTCGAAATATTACGGGTTCCTTTTTCCTCTTGTGAGATCTTTTGAAATCGGTTCCAATTTTGGGGGAAGCCGGTGCAGAACATCATTTCCCTGATTGAGGAATCCTTAGCTAGCAATAGCCTGGCATAATTGGCTGGCTGCTTAGGGTTCCATTGTGGGTCTTGTAAGGGCCTATTAGGAAGACCCTCTGGGCCACGTTTATTCGCAGCTCTTAGGATGGCTGTCTTTTCCTTATGAGAGAGTAAAATTTTCCATTAAGTCAACTTTACCTTTTAAAGCAGGGCTTCTGCCTATCAGTAGGAGGAGCAGATTCCAAAGAGTAGTTAATATTCTCTATTAATATTCTCTAGTTTCCTATTATCCTTCTAAGAGGCTCCTGTCTTTGGGTTCCTTGGAAAAAATAAAAAGAAAGTACTGTTAGTCACAGACAGCATGACATACTTAAGGAAAAAAATAATAATATACTAAGGGTTCCCTGGTGAGACTATTATTCCCTTAAGGGCTCACCCATGTCTTTAAGGGTCTACCAGGGGAAGTAAATTTTCTTGAAGATTTCCTATTAATCCCCCACCCCCAGACTCCCTCAAAAGACTTAGGAGTTTTAAAAGGACTTGAATATGACAAATTGAGTGAAACTTGATCCTAGGCTACAGTACTTTAGAATTTAATCAAAATTTAGCATATACACCTTTCAAAAAGGTTAATAATTTTGCTCTTAAACTGCAGAGTCTTTTAGAATTCAAGTAAAAAGATGAAGTTACTGGGTATTACAACTTTATTTCGAGCCTTACTTCCTCTTTGAGAATTTACTTTCTTTTTGAGAAATTAGTACAGTTTTCTAAAGAATCAATTTCAAGTCCTTGTCACCAATTAAGTGCCACAGGTATATTCCATTTGGGGCTTACCTTAGCTCAGAAGGCCACGAAGTCTTAAGGTGAAGTTCTCCTTGTGGCAACTCTCCATGGAGAAGTTCTTTGGTGAAAAGCCAGAGGGCTCTAGAAAGTTTACCTGAAGGGCTGCCAAATATATGGAAGTGTCCCTCACTCAGGCCCCACATTGGGTGCTAATTGTCACAATAAAAATCTTTAATAAGAGAAACTGAGGCACAGAGTTCAAGCAGAATTGACTAGAAATTGCCAAT
This sequence comes from Trichosurus vulpecula, assembly GCF_011100635.1. NCBI lineage: Eukaryota > Metazoa > Chordata > Mammalia > Diprotodontia > Phalangeridae > Trichosurus > Trichosurus vulpecula. The sequence continues at coordinate 53,720,211 of NC_050576.1, read as the reverse complement.
AAATGTAGCCAAGGATAAACTGTCAGGCAGTACAGTTCTTTTATAGTAAAAGCAGTTACAAATTAAACAAGGACACACCTCACTCCTGATTGGTTGGTTGGTACTGTTTCATACCAGATGAACCCACATCCTATGACCCAAGGCCTGTGGCTAGCAATGTCTGAGGGGGAGGAACTTGTGATTTATATGCTACTGTTTTTCAACAGAGTAGAAATCTTGTGGCCAGATAAGTCCTGTACAAAGGGCCTGTGTATGTGTGTGTACATATATACATATACACATACTTGTATACACAAATATACACACTTATGTAACCTGGAGTCTCTGTTACCAGAGAGCTTACAGGCAGCAAGCTTCTATTGCTTAAACTAGGCAATTGAAGTTCCAGGCTTAAGGAATTTTAAATTCACATAATGAGGGAGAATAAGTAAATTGATTAAATCTTAATAAAATAATGCAAAATAAAGTGGGATATCAATTTTTAATTCCTCACCTGAGATTTAATATACCTAATAAAGACTAGTAAGAATATCTTTGCTGTGTAGCTTATGAATCTAATTAAAGAGTTTTAAACTAAAAGGGACAGGAGAGAGAAAACTTTTTGTAAATCCACCCAGCTAGGTATTACAAGTAGTAGTTACACTGAAGGAAGAATATCAGCTGAGACATCTAGAGGTTCATAGGAGACAAACATAAAGGAGGGGAAAAGCTGCATTAAAACCCATGACTTCATCTGTTTATACATACATGCCTAAAGTTTATGAAACAAGGAAGGGGAAATAGAGGTCCTAACCCAAGGAAGCCGAGAATATAAAAATTATTCTGTATCACTGAATAATTGGTTATATTCTGTAATTGACCCTCATTTTGTATAATTGCTCAAGCCACACTTCACCACCACTGAGTTAAGCTCATGAGTGCAGCCTTGCTTCTCAGTTAGTTTAAGGTTACAAGTTAATTTGTTGTCATACCCCAAAGGTATATCCTCCCTCCTTGCCAGTCCTTGTGCAATTCTTATCTCCCTAACAAACCCTTCTAGGCACCAGGGAGTCTGCTAACTCCAGTCTAACAAGGTATGCAAGATAGTCTCGTAAAACAGCATTCCTTAATTGGGTCACTAGCCCTCAATTTCTTTAAAATAACCAATGGTATCATCTTCCCCACCTGTCCAACTCTGTGCTTCCTAAAACTGTATTGAGGCTGGGGAACCCAACTTTGGGGTCTTTGGTCATTGAGAGAGGCCATTGACCTAATTTATTGGTTGCTGCTGGCCTAACTAATAAATCAATCATGCTTGCACCATTGTCTCTCAGTTTACCTTAATTTTCACATGTAACACCTCACCTCAGAGTCAAACTGTCCTCCCATTGATGGGGGATGCAAGGTTAGCTCTACCTTTAGGGGACTTCCTGAGGGGCAAAGAGATGAGGAAAAGAAAAAACAAGAAAAAACAAACAAACTCTGGGTTGGCCCAGTGTTAGCCCTAGAATACAACTGGACCACCCAGAGAGACCCAGTGTTAGATTATACCATTTGTGGACCCACAACATGTGATTTAGCCAAATTTGCACCAGCCTGATGAAAGGGGAAAATTGGCAGCCTCAGAATAGTTGGTCTGCAGACAAACATTTTTCAATGTAATATGACTGTTGGATGATAACCCTGAGAATGAGTCTGCAGAAGCAGAGAGGAAACTTACCCATTTTCCTGCTAGTTGAAATTGAAAAAGAAAAGAGAGAAAATTGATTCTGAGAAAGAGACATCAAGGCACTTTCGGTATGGGCTAAGCTCAGGACACCCTAGTTTCATTCTTCTCCCCTGTCCCATCCCAGAAGCCCAGTAACCCAGAGGAACTGAGGGAAAATGTTGCCACCTAGGTCTTTGGTCCTTGGGTCCCAAGGCCACTTGCCAATCAGTCCATTCCTACCCCACCCCAAAAATACACACAAAGGAAGTACAGGATGGATTTTCTAGGGACCTCCAAGAAGCAGCTCATAATTTTTCTCAATTAAGGAGGTTCAATAAAAGTAGTGGTGAACTGCATAGAGCACTCAGCCTAGGGTCAAAAGACACCTGAGTTCAAATCTAGATTCAGACACTTACTAGCTGTGTGACCCTGAGCAAATCACTTAACTTCTGCCTCAATTTCCTCAACTATAAAATGGAGAATAGCACCTACCTCTCAAAGTTGTTATGAGGACCAAATGAGATATTTGTAAAGTACCTGGCACAGCTCCTTGGGCATAGTAGGTTCCATCTAAATGCTTATGTTCTCCTCCTCCCATATTTCAGATTTTGTCTACTGCTATCCTCTTCCTCCTCATCTCTCTGGCCTCCCCTGGCTAATCTCAGGAGTCAGAGCTGGACCTATAGAACAGAGAGACCTTTAGACAAGTTTACAAACCTCAGAAAAACCGAAACTCACCCAGAAATAGCAGATGTCAGGGTAATTAGTAACAGCTTAGTGTTAGCTGCCAGCTACCTCATGATGCAAAAAGTAGATTTTATTAAAAGAGATAAACAGAGAAATTACATTTTTCTTTAAGGTACCCTAGACAATACATTAATATCAATAATTAGCATGCATATACCAAATGGCATCTAAATAATTAAAGAAAAAGCTTAATGGAAGGAAGAAACAGACAGTAAAACTATAATAGTGGATGACCTCAATGAACCCTTATTAGGTTTAGGCAAATCTAAGCAAAAATAAAATGAAACAAAACGTAACAACAACAACTACAAAGAAATGAGGACCTGGATAATTTTTTTTAAGTTAGGTATTACCAAGTTCTGCATGTAGTTGAATGAGAATAGAAAGGAGCATACATATTCATAGTACTACATGGCAACTTACAAAAATTAACAATGTATTATGGTATAAAACCTTACAAAATAATGCAGAAAAGTATTAAACATTTAATTGCCATGATACAACAAAATTATATTTTAAAAAAGGTCACTAAAGAAATGATTAACATTAATTAGACTAAGTAGCCTAATCCAAAGAATTGGTGAATCAAAGAATAAATATAGGAAAAAAAGGTAATTTCAATAAAGATAATGGTAACAATGAGAGAGCATACAAAAGTTTGTGAGATGCAGCCAAAGTAGTCCTTAGAAGAAATTTTATGTTTCTAAACAGAAAAAGAATCTATCAGTTAAAAGGGGCCATCCCTCCACTCACTCCTTAAAGAGGCCTATTCACTGAATGGGCATTACCTCACTCTAGGTGAGTACATGAAAAGCCTCAGCCTAAAAGGGCCAGGGTCTTCCATTACATCCTGAGTCATCCTGATGAATATCTGGTCGCTGGATCCAGATGGCTCTGGAGGAGAAAGTGAGGCTTGTGACCTTGCACAGCCCTCCCCCACTCAAATCAAAGTGGACTGCAAGTCATGTCATCATTTCCTAGATGTCATGGTCCTTTTCAAGAATGAAGGACAAATACAACCTGTGAATAGACTGAGCTGCCTGAAAGGGGACCCAGCTAGTTGGGTGACTCAGCTCATCCTCTCCCTCCCCCTCTCCTTCTCCTCTCCAAAGGAAGGTCAATTTTGATGGCCAGAAGCTGCCCACTTAACTTGAGGTTTACTGGCTAGATTCCTTCTCTTTCTTTCTCTCTTTCTCCCTTTCTTCCCTCCTTCCTTCCTTCCTTTCTTCCTTCCTTCCTCCCTCCCTTCTTTCTTTCTTTCACAAAACCTTAAACCTAGTTCACTCTGAAGCTCATAGATTGGACCACAATAGGTCCCTGCCCAAGCTCCACTTAATGGCTGTATTTGAACCCTTCTGTGTTAGAGTGAATGTCTATGGTAACTGTTTCCCTTTGGAACAGCAACCCTAAGGGTCTTCCCCTCCCAGCTTGATTTTTTTAAACCTTTTTTTTCTCATTAAAGGGGCCATCCCTTGACTCACTTCTTAAAGAGGCCTATTCACTGAATGGGCGTTACCTCACATGAAAAGGCCTTAGCCTAAAAGGGCCAGGGTCTCCTATCCTCCATCCTAGGTCATCTCCAGTCATCCTGATGAATATCTGGTCACTGGATCCAGGTGGCTCTGGAGGAGAAAGTGAGGCTAGTGACCTTGCACAGCCCTCCCTCACTCAAATCAAAGTCAGCTGCAAGTCATGTCATCATTTCCCTGATGTCACAGTCCTCTTCAGAAATGAAGGACAAGAACAACAACCTCATGATGTTAGATAGAGCCCAGCTGGGGTTATTAGGAAGAGATTCTAAAACACGTAGGACACCATTCTCTCCCTTCCTTGTCTCCATATTCACAAAGATTCTTTTTCTGCAAATCTTTTTCATATGCCTAGATGTCAGTGGGCTGAAGCCTCTAGGGCCCAGAAGGATGTGGAGAAGTGGGTATCGATATTATGAAACAGCCTGCATGACAGAATCTCTGCCTGTCGGGACCCAGAACTGGGTCTGTTTCCTGGGAGTTTCTCAGGTGCTAAAGACTCTACATGCTTTGAAGCCATGTTTTCCCCGATTATTTTCACCATGATCTTGTATGGGACAGAATTTTTAAATAATAGGAGAGACATCTTTAAGAGAAACAAAGTAAATTTTATTCTACAAACCTTGCAAGATTTGGGCACACCTCCATAATGGAGGAGGCGAGGTAAAAGGGAACCTGCCTTAATTTATAGTCTTAATGAAAAAGATTCCTACCCACCTCTATCCCTTCTCACCATTGGCTAGGGGGGTGGGCTTACAGTCTAGGAGCGAAAACTACACAGAGGACCAAGATTGATCCTGTTTGTCCAGGTTTTTCCCTATCAGAACTCAACTGCCAAGGTGGCGTCTGAAAGTCTAGGAGGAGAAATGGGATGGGGGAAGGAGAGACCCTCCCCAGAGCAGAGAACAAATAGCTCACAGGAAGTTCATTATCTTCTAACACCTGAGAGAGAGGGGGGAAGGGCATGCCTTCCCAAAATTACAAAGCCAAAACCCAAAACCTCTCCATTAGACATAACCCTGTGAAGTCTTCACAATTATCCACCCCATGCAATCTCGACCAGCCAAGACATGTTTTCTTTGCTGCACCCAACTCTCCTTACACCAACAAGAGGATCATTCAAATTCTTTGGGGGGGGGGGAAGCCTTTTTTTATTCATGAATAGGAGATAGCTCTTGTGAAGACTTCACAGAGTGAGAATATAGGAATTATTTTCTTTTCTTTCATAAAGGAAGTGGAGTTTGGAGGAATAGAATGGGCTTGGGATTTAACCTTGTAGGGATTTGGTCACCTGACTTCTAGGAATTCAGGGCATGGGGACAGTGCCTTCCATTCTCTATCTTAGTGCTGCCTCAGCACTAATTTTTTACCAAATAAGGATATAATGGACTATATACGAGTTGTTTGTTTCCTGCTCCAGGAAGACCCACCCCCCCATTCCTCTTCTTTACCTCAGCCATATTACTGCCACATCAGCAGTTAGTTGCTAAATAAGGAGATACATTTGGATTGGCTGTGCCTGATTTCCTGGTTCTTTGTCTAGCTTTTCGGGCCTAGATTGTAAGTCCGCTTCCCAGCCAATGGAGAGGAGGGATAGTGGTGGGCAGGAATTTTTCTTGTGTTAGGATATATATTGCTGCCTTGCCTTTTGTAATTTACCTCCTTCTGCTAGTCCTTCCTAGTGGAGGTGACTCCCCTTTCTTGCAAGAATTGAATAAATATTTTCTGTTCTTACCTCGAGAAGCGTCTTTATTTTAAAAATTTTTATATTGACAAGGGACTTGTACCCCACACATTCATCTGTAACATGCCCTCGCCCAGAGTACTCCTGACCCTGGGTTTAGGGGAATATATAGGAAAGAAAAGAGGAACCATTGGATGCAGTGGTATGGGAGGAGGGAATCTGCTCCTCGGGCTTGGCATCTCCTCCCGAGAAAGGGATCCACTCTCTCTTTCCCTTACTAATGAGGGTTCTTTTTTTTTTTTTCCTTTCCCCTCCCTTTAGCCCCAAGGTCAGGGACATTCTGGGGCAGTCCCAGAACCAGGAAAGCTTGAGTCATCCTCCTTATACCAGCAGTCAGAGTACTTGCCTCCTCCCAGCCTGTCTCCTATGGATGCCTAAGGCAGTTTACACATTCATTCAATGAGCTTTGGGTGCCAAAGGTAGGTTATACATTCATTCAATAACTATCTCTTACGAGCTGTGATAGGCCCTGGGATCATGACTCTGAATAGGACACAGACACAACAATTTAAGGGCAGAGAGGGGAGAGAATGGCATAAGTAACAGCTAGCATTTATCTAGTACTTTTAGGTTTACGAAGTGCTTTAAATGTATGATCTCACTGATATTTATGTAACAGTGATTACTCTGCCCCTCACTACCTGAAGGCCAGGTGAACTACATCTCAACTCTCTTCCAGGGTTTTCTAACACCTTGAAGGGGTTTGGGGGTGTCTGGGCTCCACCCCCAGCCAATGGCTTTCCCTCAGTTATAGAAGGGTTGGTTCCATTTAGCCACTTAACAGTTGGATTAGATTTTACAAAGAAATATTCACTTTAAAGAATATTATAACAAATATATAAATACATTCCTCAACACCTGAAGGCATTAATCCCACCCAGTACCACGTCATAATTTGAGGAGGAACAGGGGGTTAGGTTGATGATTTATCTCTGTTCCTATTTCCCTCCTTGGGCTTGAAGCCAGGGCCCCCTGGCTTTTCAGGGTCTCCTTATTGAGTTGGCTGGCTGCACATTCAGTATGGAATCTTGGCTCCAAGAGTCACCATGGCTTAGTTCTGGGTCCAGTGGGGATCCCACCTCCTTCCCCCAGAACTGAGAAGGAAAAAAGAAACAGGACAAACAACCTCTCCCCCCACCACCTCCCACCTCCCCACCTCCCCACCTCCCACTTCCCCACCTCCCGTTGTGTTTCTCAGGCCCATGGGACCTAGAAAGGTAGAAGAGGAAAAGGTAGCCCTTCTTCCTTCACTGGTTCAGAAGTCAGGCTTTCATCCTCTCTGGACACCAATGGAAAGACAGCATTTAGGAATGAGATTGAGACTGTCCCAGTCTAGCAGTTTTAAAGATGTGACTTATTTTAACCACAAAGGCAATCAAAGGAAGTTACTCTTACACACAGTGTGGTAGGAGAAAGCAGGATGTCTTCTCCCAGAAGGAAGAAAACTCCATGTTAGGTGATCTGAGCACTGTCCAAAGCCCCCAGTTACATTTACAATAACCCTGTGAGGGAGATGTTATTAAAACTCCCTTTTTACAGATGTGGAAACCGAGGCTTAGAGAAATGACTTGCCCAAGTGACAGCTAGTAATTACCTGTGTTACAATGGGGACTGAGGTAAGCACAAAGAAAGGAACTTTGAGAAATTTAAGAAGAGGTAAGTTACTTTTATGTCGGGAAAGAGGAAGGACAGCTTTATGGAGTAGGCAACATGAGTAGGCGGCCCAAAGAAATGGAGGAAACTCATGAACCAGAGAGGAGGAGAGGAAAGGAGCCTATTTCAGATACTGGGGATAAATTGAACAGACATCCAGAGACCAGAGAGGGCAGGAAAAAGATGAGAAGAACAGTTTGGCAGGAATGTGGAATACTGGAAGAGAGTAGCATGGGATATGTCAGGAAAAGGAGTACAAGGTATAGCTTTGGGCTCATTATCACAAGTTCCCTGGACAATGAGGTGGGGACCCAGAGTTCAGCTATGGTTGCTCCCCTCAAGGCTGAGGAAATTAAAATTATCATTTAATATTTGATTCCATTCTATAATCGACCCATTCCCCATTTTGTCAAGCCCCAGTTCTCAGTTAAGCTCAAAACTGCTCTCTCCTAGCCCGAATGAGCTTTAAAGGCTTGGCTGAAAAGGAATGATATTTATCACACATGCAAGTAGTCCTTAGGACATCTGTTTGTTTTCTGTAAATGCAACCAGCTTGGCCAGGTCTATCCAAGACAAGTCTTTGCCTGTCCTTGTGCAATTACGGGTGGTGGTTTGATCTTCCCCCAAGAGGACAACTAACTGGGTGGTTCTGATTTTCTAGTCAAAATTATGTTATACCGACAGCAAGCAAGACACGCCACAGAGTACAAGTTTTAAATGGAGAAGTTTACTAGCTGGGCGTCCGTTTAGGGGCAATTACCAGCCCAAATCAAAACGGCCCCGGGTTAGGGTGAAGAAGTAGTATTTATACAAAAAAAACAGAATACAGTGGTTAATTATCTCTTGAAGTTTACATATGTTATTTTGCAGACTCAGCAAGCCTGTGTTATTTCACTTTTTATGACCATGATACAAGAAGAGGAACCCCCTGAATAGATTGTAAATACAACATATCAGATAGCTGACAAAGTGTCAACTGAAATTACAACCCAGGATCCCTGTGTCCAACTTGCCATAACTTCCTACAACATGGTATATGCTCAAGATAAGGCAAAAGTCATATAATTCAAGATAATGTCTAAGGCTGAGGCTTTCATCCTTAATGGCCATAGACAGACCAAGGGATGCTCCAGCTTGGTCTGTTGACACAAGATAGAGACATCTCTGAGTCTGTTCAGTGAAACAAAGGAAGACTGTTAGCATTAGGCTTTTCTTCTGGTTAATTAGCTTACATTCCTTAAAACAGTCCTGGGGCTCAGGGACACTTGCTGAAAGCCAAACGGCAGAAACTAAGTCTGTTTTTCTTATGCGAACTGGGTTTTTAGTTAGGGGCTGGGGGCAGGGTCTCCCTAGTGATAGCTCCCGTACCACAATTACAAGGGGCAGAGGAGTCCCATAAAGCAATTAATATTCCTCAACCCTTAGTGAGGAAATAATCAGAACACCTGAATGCCAACTCATTTTTCCCCCAGCTGTAGCCAGTCATAAGGCTCCCCAGCTACCCTCCTTTCCTGTATATCAATAAAAATGTCTTTCCCTTCTCATGGGTGTTGCTGGCCTTATTGAGGTAGCCAGTCTGACTCCCTTTGTTAACAATGATATGTGTCATTGTTAAACTAATTTTTCTGGGAGAATTACCTCAGTTTCTCTTTATTGCATTTTACTTGCCACAGGGCTCTATAAATAACATTGAGGGGAGGTGGAGAAACAATTGCTGTGGGCCTCTGGTTGTGAGCTTTGAAATATCAGAAAAGTTATCAAAGGTCCTCTCAGCAATGTGAGGGTAAAAGCAGTCAGGTGAGGAGCTCTCCCTGACAAGCATCCTACTTAACCCAGCCCTGCAGTAAGAATCCATGCATAGCCATAACACTGTATGCTGAAAGCAAGGGAGCTATTCATCCATTGGCTTGGTAACACCCAGAAATGGACTTTCTTGGGGTTCCTCAAAATGAGATAAGAACTCCCAAGGCTGTGAAGTATTGCACCAGGAATTTTTTGTAGTAATCGCTTTAAATTTGAGTCCACTTTCCTTGGGCTCATGTGAGTGGGTAGAAGGACAGTCTTTGCCATACCTTCACAGTAAGTATCCCTTTGTCAGAGATGTTACTTAACCTCCAAGTGATACTGAGAGGACCACCACTGGACTGGCACTTCCAAGCTTGAAAGGTTGCAACTTGATCCTTTCCATCCGTGGTACTTATTTATCTAAGATCAGGAAAGAATAAAAATAAGTCTAAAGAAACAGAATACCCTTGCATTCAAGGTCATATGGAGGCCAGCTGTTAGGTAGGGCCCAATTCTTTCTCCTCATTCGCAAGCTTTCAGGTAAAAATGCAAAATGGCCTCCTGTCTTCCTTTTGTTTGCTATTCAATTCCAGGTCAGAAGCCAATTAAAAGTCTTCCCCACCCCCACCTGCCCCACCCCCAGCATGCAGTAATCAGAATACCTGTGAGTGCGCTGAAATAAGGAAAATCTCCTCTATCATGAGTCTCCAAGAACAGACCCACCAGACCTCCCTCTGGGTTCGTACCAGCTTAGGCTGTTGTACGTGACTGAAGGACTAGGCCTCCTTGGTTAGTCTGCCCATTACGGTAAATCAGGGCCAGATTGTAGGGAGCCTATAACATCGGGATGGGGAGTCCCTGAACATTTTTGAGTGGTTGAGGAGAGGCACAAAGTCAGAAGTATGATGAGTGAATTGGGGGAGAGATAAACCTGAGGCAAGAACACCTATTACAAGAGTATTCCAATAGTCTTGGAGAAAAGAGATGAGGGCCAGGAGAAGAATGGTTAGCAGAGAGAGCTGGCAGGAAAGGAAGTATTTAAAACAGCATTGAGGTAGGCTTGCAGTATTGGCTACTGACTGGATGTGTTTAGTGAGGCAGAATTAGGAGTCAAGGATAACTTCAAGGCTATGATCTTTGGTGACTGAGAGGGTTGTGGTCCCATTAACAGAAATGGATAGGTTAGGGAAAGGATCAAATTTTGGAGATTCGGTAATGAGTTCTGTTGTGGTTTCAGTTTCAAAGCTGAGTTTGAAGTACCAGTAAATGTTTCAAGTAGAGATATTCAGCAAACAGTTGGAAATACAGAACTGGAACTCAGGGGAGAATCTGGGGATTGAGATGCAGATTTATAATTATAAGAAATATGTGTAACAGATTTGATGCATACCCAGACCACCTAAAATGGCATCATCTACATGAGAGGTGCTGGAGACGTACTTCTGGGACTAGTGCACGCACAGACATTCTGCATTGGCCTACCATGGGGTTGGGAGCAGCCTCTCTCCATTGGCTGGATAGCTAAAATTGGTGGCAACTTTAAAACTACCTGACTAGGACAATTTCTTTTCTATCCAGGAATGAAGACTCATTTCAGTTATAGCAGATTATGTACATTATGCAATCAGTGGGGAAGGGTCTGAGGGCCACTTCTCCATCCTCTTAGGCCATGTGACCCCAAGCAACAGAACTTGGGGTTCTGGTCTGTTTTGTTTGTCCTTTAGTTCTAATCTATCTTGCCCTACAGCAAAATAGAAGATCAAAGTGATAAGAAAAGGGGATGGGGGTGATAGAAGGGAGGGCAGATTGGGGGAAAGGGTAATCAGAATGCATGATTTCTTGGAGTGGGGGAAAGGTACAGATGGGGAGAAAATTTGGAACTCACAATCTCGTGGAAGTGAATGTTGAAAACTGAAAATAAATAACTTTAAATTTAGTTCTTGGTGCATGGAATGGAGTTACAGACTGAAAGCTTGAGCCATGGAGATCTAGGAGCTCAACAATCTAGGCCATTGTAACTAGTCCTGAAGGAAACCCCTAAAGAACAATGGTCCAGGATACTATCTCGGTGGAGTTTAGGGCTTGAACTTGGGGGAGATGATGTATGTAGAATTTGAGCAATAGTGAGCCTAATCCCCTTCCTTTCCTCAGGGAGAAAATTGGGGGGATTAGAGTAACAAGTGGTTAATTGTGGGAACTGAGTGAACCACACTGACTCCATCGTGCAACTTAATTCTGGATCTGGCTCAATTCCCTTGCTATTCAATTATGGGTCTAGTCCAGCTTCTGTCTCATGAGAAAACTTTATTCAGTTTTGGGAATTATAAGAGGATTTTATTGCATTGTTTGAACCCAGCCCTGTGTGGCTGGGAAGCTGGACTACCCTTACCCACTGCTTAGTGACCCTTAACTAAGAACCTAGGTTATGCTGACCAGAAACCCAGTCAGATCCAAAGGTCGATGCAAAGAATTTTCTCATAATTGTACATCTCAAGCAACCCATACATCTTATCTGAAAACAAGCCCCATACTGGTCAGTTACTGTTTCCATATTCCTTTGATTGAATACAGACACTTGGAGAGAGGATGATACCCCTTTTCTGATTTCAGGGAATTGTACCTATTCACTCTTCCCCTCCCAACTTGGAAGGTCTCTGATCTTTCTTCCAATTAGAAATCAGATTACCTAATTTTGTATCCTAGTTAGTTGATTTCTTTTAATTAATTGGTCTTTTTTGATTAGTTGTTTTGAACACATGAACCCCCTTTATTCAGGGTCCAGTGCCAAAGCTGAGTGGGTCTAGTTCTGGTTTGTTGAGCAATTGGCATGCATTGCTTAATAAATTGATACACTAGGAAGCTTGAACCTTTGTGTCCTCAGTCATTTCATTTTTTACCCTCCACATCAGAGATATAGGAGGGATTATGCCTCCAGGTATTGGGGGAAGTGTTTATGTTTTCTGTCTTTGAAGCAAACATTTCTCTGTAAAAGTTGATCTGACTATTAATTAAGTGGAACTTAATTAATAAGTGGAACTGAGGTACTTGGATACCCCAAAATGAAGGAACACAATTGGGGGGTCCTCTAATTATAGCAGAGAAGACAGATATTCCCTCAATCCCTTTAAGGTAACAGAGAAGGGGGAAGGCAGGATTGTAACACACCTGGCCTCCAGGCAGTGAGGGCTGGAGAACCCATGTTACACATGAAAAGAAATGTAATCCACAAGGTAGAGAGTATATGTAAATAGAATTAATAGAAACCTCCAGATACAAGGGCATAAATTTCCCAGAAACACAATAAGTGTACTTCTGGGCTTATGTCCTAATAGGATTTGTCAACCATTACTAAGTTTGTTTGTAGAAAGACAAACAAAATTAGTCTGAATTTGAGTGTTTATTTCTCTCAAAGCTTGCGGAACACACAAATAGAAATACTCATGGGAGTTCATCCTGAGACAACGAACTCAAAGACAAAGCAGACCTTATATCTTCAGAGCAATTCCCTCTCACTCCTCCCTCCCTTCCTGGCTCAGGATGCCTATGTCAGCCAAAATTATGGTCTCCATATGGTTAACCATGATCAGTGATAAAGAGAAACTGAGGCACAAAGTTCCAAGCATGATCACTTTATTGGTATGACTAGCAAATACCAATAAACTGGATCCAAGACCCTTCAGTAGTTAAGGATGCATCTAACAGTTGGAGCAGCTCTTTTATACACTTGAAAAGGTGGCAGGTTATATAGGGTATCAAAAATAATCCAATGAGGCAAGTGACATCTGACACTATGATTAATCTGATCAGAGATGGAGGGTGGGTAATACTTGGCTTGACTCAGAAAGAGGATTTCAATAACCCAAGGCAGCAGGCAAAAAAAAACAAAAAAAACAAAACAGAGTTTGCTAACATCCCCTGACTAACATCCTTTGGAAAATCTCACGGTGGGCATAGCTTATCACCAGACTGCCCACAACCAAACTTTCCAGAGGATGTGAATCAAACATCCTGTGACCAGGTTGACTCATCTCCATTGGTCAGCCAAATTCACAGATTTGAGTTATAGGCCTAAGGGATCTCAAACTCACATAATGAAGGGACCAACCAATACTTAGTGGATTGATCATTAATACATAATAAATTGACTAAGCTTTGTTAAAAATAATGCAAAATAAAATAGAGTATCAATTTTTAACATTACATTGGTAAAGTCAAACAACTTTCAAAGACCAACAACGGCTCCAGAGGACAGGTTGAAGATTGGTACTATGCCCAGAGAGGTGATGAGTGCAGAATCTCACACATACACACACACACACACACACACACACACACACACACACACACATTAATATCGCCCCACCCCCCTTCCTTCCCCTTTGATCCGGAGAAATGAGCCTCTGTTTGTTTCTCGTTATTGCTGTTTCATTTGTTTTGTTTGTCCTGTCCAGAATCCCCACAGATCCTTGACTCAGCCACGTTGAACCTGGAGGCAGGATTCAAGACTAGATGTTGCAACTGACCCAGCAGAAAAGCCCTGAGATGCCAAGGTGCCTGGAATTTGAACCCAAAGGGGTCTTCGGATATGGAACTTGGTGGGACTGAGCCAAACAGTGAACCTAATTCACCTCTTCTCCCCAGAGAATGAAGTGGTGCAAGGGGGAATGATTATGCCTTCTAGATGTTGGAGGATGATGTTTGAATATTTTTTTCTTGCTATACCTTTGAGGTAAATATTTATTTGTAAAAACTAATTTGACTGTTAAGTGGTGAAATGGAACAGGGGTTCAGAAGAACCATAAAACTGGGGAAACACAATTATCAAGGAATTGAGTCCATGACAAATAAACTAAATACACTCTAACACCCTAAAGTGTACTACAGAACCCTGGAGGAAGAGGGAAATGTTTGACACCTGTCAAGATATTAGGAGAGCCCCTGTCTTCCAGAGCTAAGGCCCAGCAAGCAAACTGTGTCCTGAGGTTGGCATAACAATCCTTTGAGGTCACCCTCTGGATGATCTCATCCACAGCAAAATCTCAGAATTGTTTTCTATAATTATTGTATTGCTTTGACTAGAACTAGGTGGTCTCTCAGCTGGGACAAGCACCTGCTGTGTCCACATTCTGGTCATGAAGCCCTGCTATGAATCAAACTTGTCTCACTGTTGCTGTTACACCTCATTGTCAGGGTTACAACTCACTGAATAGCCATTGGTATAAGTATTGAGATCTCCCTACACTGCCTCAGGTCACACACGTTCTTTCCCCTCCCCACCCACTCCCTGCAGGGGTCCAGCACATGTGATCTTGCTTGCAAGCCATTTCCCTCATTTTGAAATTAAACTTCTGTTTGATTCCTGACTTTCCTGTCTCTAGCCTGCTCTGTTTCGCTCCAGTCATCCATAGGTTAGAGGCCAGTTCAGTCCAGCCAACACACCTGGTTTCTAGGCAGGAGAAGCCAGGCTGGGCACTGTTACATTCACAACAACTCTACAAAGCAAATAGACAGGTATTATTATCACTGTTTTACAGATCCGAAAGCTGAAGCTCAATGACATGATCATGATTCCAGTGATTATAAGTGACTAGTGCAAACTCAGGTCTTCTCGTTCTGAATATGATTTTCTTTCCACTGAGTCATCCTGGCTCTCTATGTCTATGACACTCGTAAAACCTTAGTGTGAATATCTTTATGAGAAGAGACAGATATACCTGAAAAGTCAAACAATGATCAAAAATATGAAGGATGTATATTTCCAGGCTATGATATGCAGTTGGATGGAAACTCTATAAATTCTCTCTTATCTATCTATCTATCCATCTATCTATCTATTGTGCATCCCCAAAATGTCCAATCTGCCA